>NC_030418.2:5168853-5293853 GCF_001660625.3 Ictalurus punctatus | reverse complement strand
TTGTGAGGACTTGAGTCCCTTAAGGAAAGGAAAGACCAGTATTTCCATGTTAAACAGTCCCGTCCTTCACCCAGATTCACCTTGTATAAGAGACTAAAAGGGGAGACGTTGTTTGTTCTCCAGCAGCACATTAAGAATGGCACGTGCTGTCCACGGCTGCTGGATAAGTACAGAGCGCGAGCGACTGCTTGTATAACTTGTCGTTTTGGCACCTTTGTGCACATACAAAGAATGCTGTGCCAGCCAGCAAGGACTCTGATATCACCGTGCAGAGCTCTCTGACATCACAGGGGTGTAAACCAGAAGCTGGACCGTTGCCATAGACGTGGGTGAGGGCAGTAACACGCAACACCTCACTAAATAATGCAACCAAATATCAGTGAGGCAGGACACGGCGTGCTAACGGCGGACTGCCCCGTGTCCGATTTCTTCTGCTGAAGATTTATTGCACAGGAGCCATCTGATTAAAGTCAACTGCTGTGCTTTAAGCAGTGTGGCATTTTAAGATAAAATATGAATGCACTCGGTGTGCAAGAGAAGACATGAGGGAGCAAGAGAGCGAGAAACAAAATGACTAAAGGGCAGAGAGAATGGTAAAGAGACAGATGGGTGGTATTTCTATGTCTCTTCGAGAGAGCAAAGATTATGTAAGGTTTTGAAAATGGTATTTGATTCAGACACACTTTGACTTCAAGTGCTTTTGTCAGCTCATCAGTTTTAGAAGAAAAGAGTTGAATGTTTAAGCAAAGTGTGTGTGTGTATGAGAGGTAGAGAGAGTTGCGATCAAAATTATCCAACCCCCATTGCAAATCAGGTTTACTGTCAAAATTGAGACTTTTAGCTGTTTGCAGTGAACAAATCAAACAAAAGAAATTGAAATAGTTCAACACAACGAAGTGGTTTCCCCAAATTCAACTGAAAATGCAACTTCTCCAGTTTCAAAATTATTCAACCCTTTCATAGCGAGCATCTTTACTACTTAGTAGAGCACCCTTTTGCTGTTATGACCTGCTACAAATGAGATGCAGAGCCAGACACCAGCTTCTGGCAGCGTTCCTGAAGAATCTTAACCCATTCCTCATGAGCGATGGCCTCCAGTTCAGTAATATTCTTGGGTCTGCGTGCTGCAACTGCCGCCTTCAAATCCCACCAGAGATTTTCTATGGGGTTCAAGTCAGGTGACTGTGATGGCCCTGTAGAATCTTCCAGGACGACTTCTGGAATTTGAGGTATGCTTGGGATCGTTGTCCTGTTGGAAGGTCCAATGACGCCCAAGCTTCAGCTTCCTCACAGACGGCGTGAAGTTTTCTCCTAGGATTTCCTGAGACTTCAATGAATCCATCTTGTCTCCCACACACTGCAGGTTTCCAGTGCCAGAGGATGCAAAGCAGCCCCAGAGCATCACCGAGCCACCACCATGCTTGACTGTGGACAGAGTGTTCTTTCTTCATTCTTCTTCCTCCAGACATACCGCTGATCCATTTGTGGTTTATTTATGATTTTGAGACGACTTTTCTTGTGCTTTTGGGTCAGTAGTGGAGAACTTCTTGGAGTTCTGGCATGGAAACCTTCTGCCCTTAGTACACACCTTACTGTGCTCACTGAAACCTCAGTGCAGGTCTTTTCCAGTCACTCGAGGGTTTTTCACAACCTGCCTTCTTAGAAATCTGCTTGCAGCCATTCATCGCTTCCTTTTTCTGCCCTGTCCAGGTATTTCATAAATTTTCTGCCCCTAGCCAGTTCAGGTATTTCATGTGTTCCAGCTCAAGCACACCTGCTGTAACTAATGAAGCCCTTGATTAATTGCATCAGGTGTGTTTGAGACAACGCATGTTCAGCATATTTGTGCTGTTGTGAGGGATTCTATTCGGGGAGTTGAATAATTTTGAAATGTATAACGTTTTTAGCATTTAGAAGCCAAACCCCCCCCGTGTGTGTGTGTGTATATGTGTGTGTGTGTATGTATATGTATATATATGTATGTATAAATATATATATATGTGTGTGTGTGTGTGTGTGTGTGTGTGTGTATGTATATATATATATATATATATATATATATATATATATATATATATATATATATATATATATATATATATATATATATATGTGTGTGTGTGTGTGTGTGTATATATATATATATATATACACACACATATATTTTTTATATATATATATATATATATATATATATATATGTATATATATGTATGTATGTGATTTATTGACTATATAATGCCTTGAAAATTTATTATATGCCAGATAATAGTGCTTATATATCGTTTACATATCATTTTATTGTAATTCCAACAAAATTAAATTAGTGTATTTATTTTTTTAATATATATTATATTTAATGGCTGTAGTTCAGTATGTTCTGATTAAAATTATGCCATATGATATTTATTTCCCCCAGCTTCTTGCATACTCCTGGTTAGAACCACACACTGAAGAGCAAGTCCTGTCTGTCCTGTTGCTTTTGTGTTGGTATAACGTAGTTGTTTTTCTTTAACGCGGCCTTTCTGTTGTACGAGACATAGCCCATGGCGATGGTGTCACAGACACTATTTTTAAACAATTCTTAGAAAGTGAAGTGTGGTTTCAGGTTGAACTTGGGTATGCAGGTGAATACAAGACAGTCAGCCATACCTTATGTGCGCCTTTTGTTTTCTATAGTCCCCTCCAAAACGATTGGAATGGCGAGGAGAATTATTATTTTTAGAAGACATTTGGGTTTGAGATCAAAAAATGAACATGAGACAAGCATTTAGAATTTCAGCCTCTATTTCCTGATATTTGTAGGCAAAAAAACTAAATTATTGGAATATGTGACTGACAGGTGTTTCTTTTTACCCAGGTGTGTCCTGTTAGATTGTTAAAACATTTCATAGCTCTGAACAAGGATAAGACAACATGAAGATCAGAGAGCTGTCTATGGGAGAAAGCATTCCATTTTAAAGCTGAGAAAAGAGGGAAAATCAAACCGGCATTGCACAAACATTGGGCATAGCCAGTTCAACAATTTGGAATGTGCTGAGAAAGAAAGAAACCACTAGTGTACTGAGCAACAGACACCAAATGGGTCGGCTAAGGAAAACAACAGCAGGTGATGACTGAGATGTTGTTGTGAGAGCTGTGAATAAAAAAAACAAAAACATTCAGTGAGATCACCAACAACCTCCACAGGGCAGCGGTGAATGCATCACAATCTACCATTCGGAATTATAGAGGCCATACCACATGATGCAAACCGCTCATCAGCAGTAAGAATCAGAAAGCCAGATTGGTATTCACAACAAAATACAGAGCTGAGTCACAAAGGTTCTGGAACCAAGCTTAACCTCTAGCAAAGTAATGGAAAGGCCAAAGTGTGGCGACAGAAAGGATCTGCTCATGATCCAAAACATACAAGCTCATCTGTGAAACATGGTGGAGGTAGTGTCATGGCTTAGACTTGCGTGGCTGCTTCTGGAACAGGCTCACTAATCTTTATTGATGATGTTAGTCATGATGGTAGCAGCAGAATGAATTCAGAGGTTTATAGGAACATTGTGTGCCAATTAATCGGGAAGAACTTTGTCATGCAGCAAGACAACACACAGCCAACAGACTTTATCAGCGGGAAAAGTGGAATGTTTTAGACTGACCATGCCAATCACCAGACCTTAACCCAATTGAGCAGCATTTCATCTCCTGAAGAGAGGGAGAACCATCCCAAAAGAAGAACCCAACAATTTGGTGATGTCAGTGAGTCACAGGCTTAATGCAGTTATTGCATGCAAAGGATATGCAACCAAATATTAAGTGTGATTTGCTTTAATTTACTTTAGTCTTATCTGTTCCTATATTTTTGCTCACCTAAAATTTGGGTGGTCTGATACAAAAGGTTTCTATGTTTTTTTTTATAACACATCTAGGTGTAAATACCGGGAAATAAAATCTGAAATCACAAACTATTCTAATGTCCATAGTTTTACGAGAAGCATTAAATTATCCTATACAAACATACTAATACTCTATATGCACTGTACTTGTATAGCTAATAACATAACAGTACATGCAGTTTGATTAGCAGGATAATTAATTGCAGTCCTTCATTGTAAGTGTGTAATCTATTCATAATTTTAAATGAGAAAAATTTGCATTTTTAACCAAAAGTAACATAAGCCCACGGGGGGGATGAATGTAGGACTACAGTTGAGATAATTAGTAAATAAAGGCCTGTGTGTGTGTGTGTGTGTGTGTGTGTGTGTGTGTGTTTAGAGAAATGTATAAATGAAGGTTGTGTATGTGTTTGAGAATGGATACATGGCCAAGTGTCGTGCGTAAAGGCCTGAGCATGTGCTTGGCACTAATATCGAGGGCTTTGATGTGACTGTGCACACTGAGTCCATTTGGACGTCCCTTACAGACGTAAGCAGGCAGCAGTGGGAAACGCATGCAAGCTTAAGTTTGCTGTTTGTTTCCCTTTCCCTGTCTCACTCTCTCTCACACTTTCTCACTCTCTACCCTCAGGGGGGTGCTGACGTATGTCACACACATCATGCTCATCTTTCGAAGTTAATGAGGGCAGAGATTGAGGTTTGAAAGCAGCCTCTGTGAAAAAATTCCAGGTCACTGGTCTCAGTGGGGTGTGTGTGTGTGTGTGTGTGTGTGTGTGTGTGTGTGTGTGTGTGTGTGTGTGTGTGTGTGTGTTAACATGCATCCTACTTGATGACGTTTGGCATGCTTCAATAATAGCCTCGCTTTAATGTGGGTTCGCTGAATCAATTGAAAATAAAATTGTGGCTTTGTCCCATAATTGTTTGCATGAAATCAAGCAGTTTTAAATGGCTATGCAATTTAATGATCTCCAACAATTGTAGTTTATCTTTTGGCTTTAATACTCAAGCGTTAACATTTGTCCTCTTCCTTTTGTTTGTCGACTAATTTCAGTAGAATAATTCAGTCTAAAATTATTAAGTTTTATCTATACTGATGTCTCTCGTGTCCAGTCGTCCTGTGATAGGCAATGGATCCAACTCTGATAACGCTATTACTAAAAATTAGTTAATGAATGTTCAATGTGGGGGATACTGGAGACTCTCAGGAAAACCATTAGAGTGTTGGTGCACTCTAACTCCTCCACTAAACGGCCAAGGACGTCCACAGAGAATTTCATCACAGACCCATGTTTATCGTTCACGTTCACCAGACTGTAATGTGTTTCTTGCTACTTCATGAATGAACCAAGTGGAAAGCTCAAGATTTATCGATTCTAGAGTTGTATAGATAGATCTACTGGACATCACTGCCCCCAGTATTGCTAGCATTTCTAGGCGTGTGTATGCACACAGCACGCAAAATGATGGAATGTAACCTACTAGTCAGAGCAGTGCATCGCAGTTTTACTGATGACGGCATAGATGCTTGTGTGACAGCTATGAAGGAACGAATGGCTCACTGTGGATTCAGAGTGGTGAGAGGAGTGTTAGGCTCAAGGACATCAGGTGCATTTTTACCAGGTCAGAGCTTCTATGCACAGTGTTAATACTACAGAGTCATATCCTGAATGACTCACCTGGGCTGTGTAGTATGAAGGACTTATTCATTTAGCATGGCAGGACAAAAGCTTCTTTCATGTAGACTACGTAATGTCCGTTTTTAAGTTAAACACATTAAAATATTTATCCACACTCTGCCCAAAAAAATACATATCTCCAGTACCTCTGCTACACGCAATGACTACTTTTATTAAGAACACATGCTCGTTCATGCAATGATCCAGTCAGCCCAATGCAACTCTTGATATCCTGGGACTGTCATGAACAACAGTCTCTAGATTTTGCACAGAATGATGCGAAAGACAAAAAAAAGTCTGCACGTTTGCAGAAGAGGTGTTAAGAGAAGTCAGTGGAATCAGCCAAACTGATTCGAGCTGACAGGAAGGTTACGGTAACTCAAATAACCACTCTTTACAACCGTGGTGAGCAGAAAAGCATCTCGGAACATAAACACGCCGAACCTTGAGGCTGATTGCTATAACTGCAAAAGACTGCATCAGGGTTCACCCTGTCCACCAGCAGCAAGAATCCGAGGCTATGTTGGGCACGGGCTCGCCGAAACTAGAAGTTTGAGGATTGGAAAAACATTCGATGCCTCTAATCATCGACTGTCCAATTTCTATGAGGTGTACAGGTATTTCTAATGAAGTGGCCAAGTGAATGTATATTCACCTAGGTATGATGGCAAATACATACTTAAGCTGTTAATGTATACTACGCATTTTTACAAGAAATGACGACATCAGAGACTGATCACAATCTTTAAAATCAATAGAATAAAATTTATTCATGCAAGAAGCCAGAACCAGCCAGTGGAACGAAAGTTCTAAGATTAAAGTCTTTTGCACTGTTATTGTATGGAACAAAAAGAATCGCATTGACTCACATGAGCTGATCAAAAATAATCAGACCTCAATTTTTTTTTTTTTTTTTTTTGACATTTCTTAAAGTTTATGGAACTGATACTGACACATTCTGTGTATTCATAGTAATACATTCTAACATTCTCATGCCCTTATCCACGCTGTCTCCTAAATCGGACGCACCTCCCCGCCACACTCGATCCTGAAACTAGTAACGCCTGCAGTGAGCCAGTGAGGGGAAAGCACAGGCCTCCTCTGGTATCCCTCAGGTCCAATGATATGCAGCAGAGAGTTCAGTGGAAACAGGGGTCAGGTCAGGTCACTCAGCACCTGCAGAACAGGCCTGAGCAGGGACACCTCAAAAGAGACGAGACGGTTTAACAAAACGAAAATAAATTTTCATTTTCCTTTACAATGATCAGCTAGACAGCTGTGTATAATGTGGTCTGAATTGTAGTGTCATTAGCTCCTTAAAGTCTATTATTCAGTAAATACTATGAAATGTTCAGTAACTAGAGTGAAATTAAAAGATAAATGTAGCTTGTATACGTGAATATAAAGAGAAGAGAAGTAAACAGCATATGTTTATAGATGCATAAATAAAACCGTAGATCAATAAAAAGGATGTTTCTTCACTGCATGTGATGGATATTCTCACAGTTTTCTGGTAATGTGGTGCTGTTGTGGTTGTTTGTTAATCACTTCAGTACTACTAAAATATCCACTGTGGTGAAAACTTGTTGGAGGTTGTAGGCTGAATAACTTAAGGATTTTCAGCAAGTTGATGGCACACCAATGCCTGTGCATTTAATTTAAAAAGCAGAAAGTAGCACATATACAAAACCTCTGCTGAGCTTTGTTGGACATGGTCCACCTTACAGGAAGAAGTGGGCCAGAAAGAGACTGGCTTCAGTTTGAAATTGTTATGGTTGTATATGTCTCGTACAACAGAACGGCCATGTTAAAGAAAAACGACGACATTATAATAACACACAAGCTTCACACTTTAGAGTTAACACGTCAGGACAGAGAGGACTTGCTCTCCAGTGTGTGCTTCTAACCCAAAGCATATGACAAGCTGGAAACAAGATGACGGATTGGGATGAAATTTTGCTGCCCAATAATGTCTTAACTCTTTGTATAGTGGACTTTAGTGGACCACTTAAACAATGGTCTTTCCACATTTTTGCCTCACTATTACAATCATCCACACAACGATAGGCCTGCAGAGATATCTTAATAACTGAGGTGGATAAGATGTCTTGGGCTTTAGCTTGTTTTAGGTATGTTTCGAAAGATTCCGAGGGTAGAAACAATTATTCTGCAGCTCTTATTTATATAAAAAAAAAAAAAAAAAAAAAAAAAAAAAATTGTCTGCATTAGCAAAGTGTTTGATTTTGATGTATAGCTTGGGTAACATTAATTCTAAGGTGTTACTATGGTTCACTGTCACCATAAAATATATGTGACCTATTGTTTGTTTTTACATGTAGCAGTGTGGGTGCAGAGTAACTCCATTTCATAATTTAAAAAAATAAAAAATGTTATGAATTCATAAATTCAACTTGTGAACTGGTAAACTTTCCCAACATCTTGTATTTCATGGCAGGATGGTAAGGCTTGTTCTGCCAGACCCCAACAGAGTTGGATTCTGGATCATGTTTATCCAACACAAGCAGTGTTTGTAGGTCGGCAAGAAAGTTCTGGAAAAAAGACGCATGGAGACTCTGGAAGTAGATGCACACCTTCTGTTTTAAGAGGTGCCTCTCTATTGGGCTGATATAGTCAGAGAGTGGACACGTCTCGTAGCTGTCCCTTGCCATGGTTCTTGGCAAATATGGAGCACTTACAGAAGGGAATTAGATTTTTATATAAACTTGCTGTCCAATGTGGATAGCAGACAGGACCGTGGATGATTCTTTGGGCCAGGATGAGTTGGCACATGATTGGTCAAATCTACAGTTGTATGGTTTTCTGCTACTGCTGCTGAAGTGGATGATACTGCAGCACATCTGAGACTGTTCACAAAGAGTCAGATACACTCTTGAGTGCTTATGCTTGGGTGCTGTTTCCAACCTTCAGACAAAACAACGGTCACTCGGTAGGACCTAGATTTTGGTGCTGCTTGAACACTGGTCAGTAGGGGCCAACTTCTGTTAATTGCCATTTGTTGCATAGTACAGCTACCTCCAGGGCAGGGCCAAATGTAATGTCCCTTGCAGACATTTCTAAAGAGCACTATTGTAGCCCATGTACTCTGTGGTGCGACTGCGTGATACTCACCCTCGGTAAAGATTAATTCGTATCAGTTGAGCAATTCTTATCAATAGTGATCAACAGCGCCACATTTGAGTGATCCCCATTTTCAGTAAAGCATGGTGGTATACCTTTTTGAGTGACAAAGTCCACCTTCAAGCTGTTACCAACTTGGATATAGTGCCTTCACTAATTCTGAAGGAAACCACCATGGCAGTCAGGAAAAAAGGAAGCGGAACAGAAGGTTATGTATGTAATCCCAGTTTTATAACCGAGTGGCAGACTGCCAGGCCACCCGGCTTAGTCCGGTTAACAAGACTGGCCATAGGATGAGCTTGACATAGATGCAGGTCTTTTATTGGCTACCGGCATGAGGTCACATTCAGGGTTATGAGATGGCATAACAACTTGGCTATTGATACTCGGAAAGGAAACAAGCAACCATAATCATTTGTGTTCAGTGGTTGAATGTACAAACTGGTTAAGTTGCATACATAGCCTAATGTTAAAAAAAATAATATATTAAATAGTAGATGCTTTTAAATTATTTTAATTCAACATGCTTTTTTTTTCCTCTAAGAACTTCAATTATGAATTTCACAAGAGTGTGGCATATGATTATGAAGTTTCTGCTCACACAGTAGTAGTTCTGACAATATTTCTAGTTTTAATACATTTTATATAGGTTTGTGTCATCAAATGAGATTCTATTCCTACACGTAAGTCACTTCAAAAATGTACTCACTAACATTTAAGCTGTGTGAGGTACATGGATTATTATTATTATTATTATTATTATTATTATTATTATTAGTTTTTATATAAGACCATGCTCCAAACAAGCTCAGAGGCGATATTTTGATGAAAGTACATTTTGGAGTTTTTCTAACATAGCAGATTGCTTTTTGGTTAGCTTAAAAACTTCAGGTTAACGCAGTAATGTTGTAATAGCTGGTCTTTTGAAAGCTACATTTACACTCACCCGCCACTTTGATAGGGACGCCTGCTCATTCATGCGATTATCCAATCAGACAATCGCATGGCAGCATTGCAATGCATCAAATCGTGCACATACAGGTCAACCCCTTCAGTTAATGTTCACATCAAATTTGTAATGGAAAACAATGTGATTTCAGTGACCGGCTGGTTTGAGTATTTCAGAAACTGCTGCTGTCCTGGGATTTTCACACACAGTCTCTAGAGTTTACAGACAAAGGTGCAAAAACATCCAGCGAGTGGTAGTTCTGTGGGTGGAAACGCCTTGTTGATTAGAGGGAGGTCAGAGTAGAATGACCAGATGGTTTGAGCTGACAGGAAGGGCACGAGAACTCAAACTGCTCTCTACTACTGTGGTGAACAGAAAAGCATCTCAGAATGCACAACACACTGAACCTTCCACTCCTGTTAGCCAACACCAAGAATGTTAGGCTACACTGGGCACCAAAACTAGACGAGTGAAGATTGGGAAAAAGAATATGCGATGTGTATGAGCAGGGGTTATGGGATTCCTAATAAAGCGAGCGTATAATTAATTATAAAATTTGCAGAACACAATCCAAGGCATTTGCAGAACACAATCCCAGCATAGAGGCTTAGCATAGAGGCATAGAGGATTTGACCTCGCAGCCTTCTAGCAACCCGTAGCACATGACTTAAACCACTCAGGACATATTTTCAAACTTGTGTTTAACTGTACTCGGTTGTGAAAATAAACACTGGATGACTACCAGCTGTTACTGTAGATTTATTGGCTCATCTTTGAGGTCGATTAAAGCTTTGAACTACTTTTGAGATGGATAAAAGTATTATATTCTGCTCAGCTGGTGGAAAAGCATCCTACACAATATGACTGGGATAACACGTTTACTTTAACGGTCAATGTTAAGCATTTAATAATGTATAATAACTGTGCATGAATGCTGGCAGAGCACCATGGCTGCTGTTTAGGTGTAGCTTAAATATGACCTTGTGTGACTGTATTTTTGACGATATATTGATTTAATTTCAGCGTAATGATGTGTGGTCTGGCGCTTTACCTCTTTAAAGCAACAAACAGACTGACTACTGATCATTGTGCCAAAAAGGGAGGAAAAAAAAGATGCCGTCTGTTGGATTTTATTTATTTATGTATTTATTTATTTTTGCATATGGCTTGTCTGTCACTATATTGGTGGGGGTCATTTGACTGAACATATGCCTCATCGTGAAGACCGAATAGGAAGTGCACATCAGCTGAGCCACTGTAGCCAAGATAGAGACTTCCCCTACTCGCATACGACTTTTATTTATATTCACTTTGGTTTGAGCTGTGGAGTTAAGCAGAGTTGGTGCCTTTTGTTTCCGAAGTGACTATACATAATGCGACTCGGAGGAACAGACTGGATTGTGCTTGAAACAGTTGTAGTATTATTAATTGCTTAAGCTAGTATAAATTAAAACATGTGCATGTGTGTACCTATATACTGCCCAGGAGTGGGTCTCTGTGTGTGTGTTTGCCAGTAGTAGAAGCTGCAGTAATGCGTGCCATCTCCCTGTTGTTGGGGGGACACGAGGTCCTGGAAGGCAACGTGAGTGGCAGTAACAGCGTCTCTCCGTTCCAGCTTGGCCCATCTCTCACTGCATTGGCTGCAGCTCTGACGCAGATAGACCCTCTTCCCCTCCCTCCCCTACTCCTTTTTTTCTTTTTTTTTTTTCTTTTTCTTTTCTCTCTCGCTGGCTTAGATGGCTTTTTGATTCATGTGCTTTCTGCACTTCCTCCCACTGCAACGTTCACCTCTGCTTGAGAGCAGCATTTTTTGTGTGTGTGCACCTTTACATTTCTCTTTCATTCATCTATTCATTTCTCTTCAAATTCTCGATCCACTTTCTTTCTACAGCATGGGACAAATCTTTCTCTTCTGTCTGTGTGTCCTGTATGCATCTCTTGCTTAGGGTTCAATCAGAAACGTCTATGCCATTCTATTTCATGGGGGGGGGCGGGTCTTGAATATAGCCCAAAATATTGATGACCCAAAATATTGACGTTTGAACAGTGGAAAAGGAGGAAACATCATTGCAACAAATGCATGCTTAATTGCTATTTTATGTAAAATACCTAAGGTAGTTAAGTGACATTTACATCCTGTGTGTGTGTGTGTGTGTGTGTGTGTGTTGCACCAGAATGGGTCTGTGTGTTTGTGTTTTTTTTTTTTTTTTTTTTTTTTTTTCTCCTTTGCTTTTTTTTTTTGAACCACAGAATAGCAGAGCCAAACATGGAGAGTCCCGTTCCCCCTTTTTCATTATGGCACTTTCTGCTCACATGCGCTTTACACAACACATGCTCAGACACACACAGTGCTTTATCGTTGACTCCACGTCACTCTAATGTCCATATGTATCACCAGTACATCAGACCCATTTACCCACTCGATATATTACCACATATCAAAAGGCTCCATTTTTTAAATTAGGGACTTTTATTTACTGTTGAATATTTTATTATATATATATATATAATATATATATATATATATAAATAAAAAAAATGTGTGTGTGTGGCTTGTTCAGGACAATTCACTAGTGTAGTTACACAGAAGCAGTAGATCAAAAAATAAAATGATCTAAATGATACTGTACAAAACCAGAGGTTCTTTCTGCTCATAAGGCAACGTGTGCATGAAGAGCTGTTCATAAAATTTGTCCATTTCATTTTTATGGTAGAATGCTAGAATTTCCCATGTGAAAAGCAGATGCTAAGCGATTGACTTCTAACAGGCAGAGCCGTTGCTGAAATAGTTGCAAGCAGCGCTGTGAGCACAAGCATAACTTTGCCGAGCCCCGAGGGACCAGTTTTTTTCATACGCCTGTCTCTGACGTCAATGCTCTGGCTGTCCTGTGGATCGTCACAGCAGACGTTGAGAGAAAGAGAGAGAATGTGCGTATCTTGGTGTGTGTGTGTGTGTGTGTGTTTGAGTGTGCAAAGACTGCAGTCTGCAATCAGGACTGTAACCTGCTGCAAACGTATTGAAGACGTGTGTGTTTTTGTTTTTGTTTTTTGTTACAGAGAAATAGGTGTGCGTTTTATTTGGGTGTGTATGTGCCTTTGTGTTGGGGTGGGACAATGTGTTGACAAAGCATTCATTTGGGTGGTACTTAAAACCAGTTGCTTGATGCTGAGGTCTCTGTGTTCGACATTCATTACATAAAACACACAGCGATGAGGCATGGTACGCATGAAGGATCACAGCAGCTGAATAGGATCAAATAGAGAAATGTCATTGCTCATTATGATCATTTTGGGTTGTTTGCTTCTCATTAAGCATCAGGATCCCCCACCCCAATATCATCACTGCTTGATGGAAATTAGCTATTGGAAACATTGTGGAAATTTTAATTAAGCAGTCTCACTAATACGAGAGCATTTGCATGCAAACTCGACTGTTTTTATGTATTGTGAGCTTTCAATATTTAAAGCGAACGTCTGAGCCATAATTCATTCAAGGGGGCTTCATCGATTCTACGACTATTCGTTCACCTTCACGTACAACTGTTTAGAGGACAACAGGAATAAGTTTCCAAAAATGACACATTGTATGTCGTAATACTTGTTTTGCGGCCCAAAACCACAGCAGTGTTATGGTGCTGAGCCAACATGCAGCTGACAGCTTTGCTTTATCTGTGCTTCGTCTATGAACCGAGGCTGCAATGGTGCTGTCAGGCATTTGAGTTTTTTTGAGAACAGTTAAACATACAGTAGCATTGTAAATGAAGAACTGCCGATATTGTGGACGTTTGGCCATGGTCATGCATACACAATAATGCCTAGATAAGTTTGGAATTGGAAATGAGTTTTGATCTCAAAACATTTTGTTATTTAAAAAAAAAAAAAAAACTACATATTTAATTATTCACAACAGAATTGCTTCCACTTGTGCCCTATGTGCTTCTTGGAAGCAAGTAAGCTGCTAACAAATGCTGATTTAAATGTTCCTCAACCTCAGCTACATCACTCCAGTTCATATTTGCTCTGAACTAGAAATGAGTGCAGGATTGTGGGGTTTTTTATTTTATTTTTTAAATTTATTTTAAATATTGCTCAGTGTTTTATAATTTTTCATTATATCGGTATCTACCCATTTTCTAAAATATAGTTGGTCCTATTTCCCAAAATATGAAAAACTAGTAGCCTAATTTAAACTGCCACGACCCTGACTGGGCAGTTACTAAAGGGTGAATGAATGAAATGACTGAATGAATAAACGTAGTCTTGCTTTGTCCCCTGAACTTCACATCTGACCACTCATGAAAAGTAAAAACATTTTTGGTCTCAAGCAGTTTCCCTGCAAATTTCCCTGGCACGCTATCTAAAGAACAAAAAGCATGCAAGTGCACCTCCTGTTCGTACCTGTATTTTCTATTTAGAATACATTCTCCTTTCATTTGAATAATGTATTTGGTTACATGCCTAACGTACACAACATGCAAAGCAAACTGATAGGAAAATATAGCAAGCCTATGGTTATAATTTCCAGGGTGTTATATGACCGTGTACAACCCATGCCTCTCACTTTCATAATTATCTGCGTTCATCTGCATTGTGTTCATTTATTTACTTATTTTGTTCAACTTTATTTCATCGTTACTCTGGATTGATGTTTGTTTGGCCACCAGTTTTGTTTTATCCTGAAACTTATATATATTATCCCTTGTAGGATTACCACTTAAGACAGATGGCAGACTGTAACTTTCACGACTCGGTTTGTATGAAATGTTTAGATTATAGCAGGGTTGAAGTTATACCATTTTATACCATTTCAGTACTATGAAATCGACCCACATTGCCCTCACACGTTATAATTATAAATAAATATAATATAAAATCAAATAGTTGTCCAATATGGTTGCAATTATGCCAGCCCACGAGAGCTTTACGAGCAAGCTTATTGTCTATGAATCAATCATATGCCCTTTAAATATGGACTAAGGTAATGTCAGGAAACATCTCAGGAAGTTCAGCAAAGTTTAATAACAGTATTAAAGTTAAACACGATCTAAATAATCATTATCCAGGTTATGACTATACAAGAAGTTTGAATATGTAAGTTCTCGGAAACAAATCCAAGTAAGGTCCAAAATCGAATACACAAGACCTCCTGCGATGTGTGTAGCTTGAGGACCTATTTATAAAGGTAATCCTGACCATTCCCATTGCTCTATGGAGCTAGCAGCGTCATGAATTTCAGAACTGTGTAGTGGTGTTCTAAACATCCAGTATCGTGTAGTCCATCAATCGGATGACTGAAGTCATTTTGCATCATTGTAATACCATTAGCAAAACAGTGGAACTTGAGAAGCATGGTTAACCTGTAAAAGTCTGTTGGCACTGGCACCGTGTAAGATCATGTCTTACATATTTCTTAATTTATCGACTTTTCATTAAATTGCGCTTTGTTAAAGGGATGAGTGGTTTAAGGGCAGGTAAAAAGTCACAATTGTAAATCCACTTGTAGCCTTAACATTTAGCAGTAGGATGATGTGGTTCTTTTTCACTGATTTTGTTTGGATTATTATTTTTATTTGTTTTTTTTAATTAATTTAATTTTATTTGAATGTCCTGAGAGACTCCAGCATCCACAAATTGTGGAATCAGTCAGTCAGTGAATGGTTTCCTTCTGTCCTTAATATACTATAAGCAGTTTGTTTCATCAGCCATGGAAAAAACTAATATACTTTCAAGATTACAATATTACATTGCATTCTTTACATCAAAGCTGTAATAATGAGAAATACAATACAGAGAACCAAACTATAAATGCACTAATACTGTGTGTTAAGCCATTAAAGACATTAAATGTATTCTCACATGTGTGAATTTCTAAAATGGCTGGAACAGCTGCTTTTAAAATATTGCTTTCTTGAATAATATGCGTTAGGTGAGTAAAGCCTTTATGTATTTTTGAGAAACGATGAAAGAACGTTCTTGGTGGTTTAGACACGGACTGTTTGAACAGTAGTATTATCGAGCTCTAGGTCCGAGAAGTCATTTAAACAAACAACGTTCTAAATTAGGTTGTGTTGTGCAAGATTGGACGGTTACTTGACGCAACGTGCAAGATTCCTTGAACTTGCTTCTTATGGAGTAAAAATATACAAAGAGTCTCACAAATCATTTAAAAAAAAAAAAAAAAAAAAAAGAATTGGAACAGGGTGACTATGCAGTTTTTGGCCCCCAGTCTTGTCACAAGTGCTTACTTCATCACTAATGCAGGCACATCGGCACAGCAATAGTTATTGGATTATAAACTACTTCCATATGTTCCAGCGTCCCATCCCCCATCAAGCGCTCATCCATATTCTACTTCAAACCCGACTCCCACCTCATTCAAGCTAGTCACGACCACTCTGAGCATCTCAACGTTAGAAAGTGTGTTTAGGTTAAGGTGGCATCTTAAACTCGAAACGCCTATTGAAAATCATTATCTAGGATTTTTTTTTCATTAAACATGTAGGATGTCTGAATTCTGTAAATGGTAGTAGAAAGCTGTCTGGGGTGTGATTACTGATATTTTCACATCAACTTAGCATACACAGAATGACACACAGCCATGTATTGGTTAACGGTTAAACTATGGCTTCGTTGCTATGGGAAACAATTGTGAGAGTGTGAATTTTTTTTTTTTGTTTTTTTTTTGTTTGTTTTTTTTTTTGTTTTTTTGTGACACGAGAGAATACATTTATAGCATACCGATTTTGAATGACCTAAAACTGTGTCTTATGGGTGTAATGATATGGAATATCATGGTTTCGGACTCACTCGATTCCATCGAACCCCCGTGCATTTTGCGTTCACCTTATTTCATCACAAATGCGCATGGAGAACACAACACGACTCGCCATATTCTTTTATTTTCTTTTATTTTTTGGTGCTGTTATGCGCAGCAGTGGACCTCCTTCTGTGTCCCGCAACGTTCCCCTGCCACCCATGGTACACGTGTGTTGTGGAAACTAATGATGTCATCGGCTAAAACACATGCACAGGTTACTTTACTTCCTGAACAAGTGCGAACCTGAATACGATTTACGTTCACGTTCGCAGGAATCGCGATACAGTCTCCTTTAGTGAAAAATGGATCAGTTCAACAAAACAGACTTCATATAAAAACCATAATGAACTTCCCTTTACTTTCACACAAACCGTTGTTACCCACATGAGGACGGGTTCCCTTTTGAGTCTGGTTCCTCTCAAGGTTTCTTCCTCGTATCATCTTAGGGAGTTTTTCCTCGCTACACTCACCACCGGCTCCCTCAATAGGGATAAATTCACACACTTAAAATCTGTATCCTTTGTTTTTTGTATATGTTTCTGTAAAGCTGCTTTGAGAGTGTCAATTGTTAAAAGCACCATACAAATAAAATTGAATTGAATAGTGCAACCGAACTCAAACCATCTCCTACAGGTAGTCTCAGGTTTGGTATCGTAGTGTGCTTCCCGGTCCACACGACAGCTTTCACATTACCAATTTTTCATGCAAAACGTGCTCTGTTTTGGACTAATCTGCCAGTGAGAAAACCCCCTTAAATTACTCAACCCCACAATTCATCATCTTCCTGTTTAACTTGGATCAGGATAGGCTACAGGGTTTTTTTGTTAAACACTCAACACTTGGCTGGACCGAAATGTTTGTGTACCAAATAAGAGTATTACATACAAAACACCACGCCAGCTACGAAGTTCATAGCTGCAGATATCTACTTGGTAGAGGAATATGCAGGATTCAATAACACATATAGGGCTTCAGAGAGCAGCCTGACTTTGACAGGAAACCTGACCAGAGAGCTAATGTTTCATTTTGTTGCATTCTAATGCACAGCTTTTGTTTCATTATACGCTTCTAATAGTCTGAATGGACCACCCAAATACTGATCAAGTTTCAGTTATGGTTCTTATATAATGATGAATTAATCAATTGAAAATGTTCAACTAAGGCACATATACAGGCAATGCTTATTATTGCTGAAACGAAAACGCATCATATTTTTTTTTGGTTTGTATGTTTGTTTATTGCAGCCAAAAACGCTTGATTTTGCTGAGGCTATTTCAAACTTTTTGCGATGCAAATTGCAGATTTTTATTTATTTATTTTTTTTGCAGTAAATTACTTGAAATCTTTCACAGTGATATTTGTTGGTAAATGAGACCTTTTTAGCTGTGCCCATGTTGACGCATGTGAATCAAAGAGGGCTTTGACTGAACGCACCTTGTGATGTCGTCATACGATGCATCTGCGAGAAAAATCGCAAGCTCCTCCGAATATTGAAGATGATATTGCGGTTGTAGAAAGTAATGCAAAAACTCAAGCAAATTCTGGAGGGATTGCCTTCTACATTGCATTATAACTCATGCAGTTGGAGTTTGATTATTGTTACAACGCTAGTGTGTGTTTTATATTAATATAAAGAATAATTTTGTAGTCAGTTCTTAGTGGTGTAGAAGTTGTCAGTGCACTTGGTTTGCTTGGTCTTTAGTGCTGTCATCGTGACCTAATTCTACCCCAGTCGAGTCTCCTCTGTAGTTTGTTTCACTCTAGGCAGCATGCACAGGGTACTAATTAAAATTTGGGAAAAAAAAAAAAGTTCTAACAAAAAAAGGGGAATGTGTTTGGATGGCAAGCAGGACCTGAAAGAATCCGTGATTCAGCAGTTATCTGCATTTTAACCCATGAGGCTCTGCTCAACAATAGCAGTTATTGAATTTCTTTTGTATTTACATTTTCCTTGTCTTTCTGATTTAATTATTGCATGTTCCACGTTTGACTTACTTACTACGTATTCCAATTTGTTTGCTATTTATTATCTGCTTTACATTGATGCACAGTCATTGAATTCATTATAAAATATATTTTCGTGGTTAATGAATGTCCATGAATATCCATGATTAGCCCTCGACGCCTAGAACGCCTCTTTTGCAGTTTTATTTGACGGTCAGAAACGAATGCTAACGTTTAGAATTGTTGGACATAATAGACACGTGGCTTGGTGAAGCCTAAACAGAGGAAGATGACATCATAACCATCGCCTCGCAGACGAATCTTCATTATGAGGCTCCGCACAGGGTGCTTAATAACAGGAGAAGGAGGGATGTGACACAAAAGAGGAAAAATGGCGTAAAATGGCTCTTTTAAGTCACATTTGACAAAAGCTCTGGCTGACATTTTCTGCTTTAGGTTTCCTTAATGCATTGGCCTTGAACAGTGGTGTGTTCCCACCCACATGTGGTGGCATAATTTTGTTATAGAGAAGCTTCCTCCACACATGATGATTACCTTCTCCTTCTTTTTTTAGCAAAACTGCAGCCGACAGTGTCGTTATATTGTATTGCGAAGGCAATGAGATGCTGAATTAGAAAGACTGTAAGCAGATTGATTGATTGATTTTTTTTTTAGGTTATACACATTGCATGCTTAATAATGTGACGTACAGTATAAACTGATTGAAATTGATCATATATAATGCTCTAATTTTGATCTGATTAATTGATCAGATTATTTAGACCTTTCCGTGCAACATGTAAAAGTATTTCAAATATTTCCCTCTCTGTTTTCTGCAAATTCTAATTCTGTCCATCATTTGATTTCGTTGGGGGCTTATGGGAAACCAAATATGTGTTCAGTCAGAAACGCGCTTTGAGAAAAGTATTCTGCTATTATGTGGGCATTGAGACGTTTTGTGTGAAATGAGAATGAGAGAATCGAGTCAAGTCGACGCATATGAAATGCTACTGTCTGGGCAGGGACTAGCGGTCGTAGTGTTTGTAGGAATTCCGATACAATTGCACTTACTTGGGTAAAAGTGTGCTTTCAGTGTGCTTGCAGATTAAATATTTAGGCTCCGTTTAGCTGAATATAAAGAGTTGTGGAAAGCTCAAGGTGAGATTGATGCACAAACCCATCCTGATATCTTACATAACCATCCATCCAGCCATGCATCTTCCATATGGCTTATCCTACACAGGGTCGTGGGGGAGCCTGGAACCTATCCCAGGGAGCTGGGGGCACAAGGCGGGGGACACCCTGGACGGGGTGCCAACTCCTCACGGGGCACAGTCACACACGTGTTCACACACTACGGACTATTTGGAAATGCCGATCAGCCTACAACGCATGTCTCTGGACTGGTTGAGGAAACCGCCGAAGCACTGGGAGAACATGCAAACTTCACAGACAAGGCGGCGGCGGGATTTGAACCCCCAACCCCAGAGTTGCTGTTAAAACTTGTTGAAATGCTGGACAGACATCATGAACCTACAGTGAAGATGGTTATCAAAACCTCAGCAAAATTCTATATTGTGACATAAATCATGCATCATATGACATTTGTGACCATAAATCAATCTTTGTTTATTTTAATTATTTATGTATTTATTTCGTAATGGATCATTTTACCAGCATCCCAGAGGTATTTTTATCATGATGCTGAAATTAAGACCTGTGCCAATGCACATGCTTACTACATTTGCTATTCTGAGCCCAGTTACCTTCACTGTATGAAACTTGGTTTCAGTTCTGTAACGTTACCCATAATAAATCTTCAGATATGGTTCAGGTGGTTAGCAGCCAACTTTACAGATGCGGTACGGTTTCTGGGTCCCTTTCTGTGTAGATTAGCTAACAAAACACTTTTTGCACTAGACGAGTTTATCCACTGAGAATGAATTGCTCAGATTTAAGAAACGTCTTAAGGTTTTGTGAGCCGTGTGCGGGCCTGAAAGACGTCAGTAGGACGTCAAAAAAAATGACACAGGAAATCCTTTGAGTAAACCTCAAAGTTTAAAAAAAACACGCCTCGTGGAACAGAAACCAAACGCGTGTGATAATTATAAAGGGCTGGATGGCAAACGTCTGTAAGTCTAAATAACCAAGTGCAGTTTCTCATGCAAGCAGAAGCAGAGTGATGGCATCGCCAGGGTGTGCGAGTTCTGGTTTAGCATCACCGTGTAATAATCAGTGAGTCTAACTGTAGGATAATCTAACACCAAAGATGGATGGGAGTTCACTAGTAGGCTATTCATTAGTAGTTAGGTTTTCTGTGAAAAAATGTGCTGTGATTTTTACAAATAAATACACCTACACTTGAGGTCATAAGTTTAGCATAAACCTTGCAAAATCTGCAAAATGTTAATAAGAGGGTTTGTAAAAATTGTTTTGTTTTTTATTTAGTACTTTTCTGAATATTTCACATAACAGCTGTTTACATATAGTCCACAAGACACAATAATAACTGAATTCACACAAGTGAAAAAGCTCAAAAGTTTACATACACTCGATTCTTAATACTGTGCGTCATTACCTGGATGATCCACGGCTGTGTTTGTATGTTTTGTGAGAGTTGATCATGAGTCCCTTGTTTGTCCTGAGCAGTTAAACTGCCCACTGTTCTTCAGAAAAATCCTCCAGGTCCTGCACATTCTTTGCTTTTCCAGCATCTTCTCCATATTCGACCTCTTTCCAACCCTATGACGTTGAGATCCGTGTTTTCACACTGAGGACAACTGAGGGACTCGTGCACAGCTATTATAAAAGGTGCAAAAACGATGATCGGTGCAAGTTATTTTGTTTAAAGATTTTAATTTTTTTTCATGTAGTATTTCCCTTCAGAAGCTACAAAAGAGAGGTGCATGTTTCCTAAAAGACAAAACAATGACAAGCTACTTACCTGCACATATTCTAAGTGCGGTGTGAATGCAGGAGGAGGGTATCATGTTAAAACTGCACTGTTTTATTTTCTTCAGTATTTGAGATTTATCCCCCCCTTACATGTAGGACTGTGTGATATTTTTGTCATCTCACATCACGATACACAATGCATATCACGATGTACAACTTAGCTAACCAACAGTAGTAAAATAAACAAAAAAAAGTTCAACAGAGTTTGATTATACTTTTCTTTTAATGCCTACAAAGCCAGAAAAGATTAAGTTAAAGCATTATTACATATATATATTTTTAAAAAAGCATCCATTCAGTACCATTTTAATTTGTAATTATTAAAAAAAATACATCACCATACCAACGATATCTCAGAAAAGTATATTGCATAATCATTTATCATGATATTGATATATTGCCCAGCCTTACTTGCAGAGCTGTACTAGCATAATATTACTGCAGAATCATTTCTATGCAGTGTTGAACAAATACAACATCGACTATTCATTTAAATCTGGTCAGGATTTTTCGTGTATTTTATTATTATTTATTTATTTATTTATTTTTACCTCTTTAGGTTATTTACTGAAATAATGACACTTCTGTTCATTTATATTTTTAATGCATGTTTAATATTTAATGTAGCAGTGCACAACGACATGGTGTACATTCTGTGTACATTTTGCTGTGATGTGGCACAAATATGAAAAGGAATAAAAGAAAATGCTGCAAACACGGAGATCTCACTCGCGCGCGCGCGCGCGTTCGCGCACACACACGCACACAGACCGAGAGAGAGGACTGACGCGTGCTGACGTAAGGAGCGCATCAGACCGCCTGCCGCAGCACTAGCAAACAGTTTGACTTCTACTTATGGCTCCGTTTAATCGCGCGCACATGGGTGTGGCGAGCAGGAATGTGCTTTTATGGCCACCTTGTGTTCATTCATTCACCGGAGCGGTGTCGGTCAGTAGAATGCTCCCATTATAATGCCTGCATATCGGTTTGATCGGGCCGTGGGCGATTTCCGTTTAGCAGAGAAGCAGCGCAAAACCGGCAGCAGAACAGAGAAGGAAGAAAACGCACGCGATGAAGGAACTCTGGAGATGTTTGGGGTTATTTTCTTCTTCTTCTTCTTCTTCTTCTTCCTCTTCTTCCCTTTTGCGCAAAGCATGAAATGTGTCCGTTCTATTCTCGCGTTCATTGCGAGCTCCTATTAAAAAAAAAAAAAAAAAGACCGTCCAACCCAGTGAAATTACTCCCATCACGCCCCCAATAGCCCCCCGACTCCAGGGAAAACACACACACACACGGAGACAACTTTTGCGTCTACGCCAGTCTGTCCGCTCGCGGCGTGCGACCAAGAGCGCTTTATATTCTTCCTTCCGCGGACACCCAGGAAGCGAGGAGGAGTGTGTGGAGTGAGTGGTTTTTTTTTTTGTTGTTTGCTTGTTTTTGTTTTTTTACATCAGCTGGAGTTTTGTGGTGCGGTTCCGGCTCGTGCGAGGAGACACGAGGTATCTATCCTTCGCTCGCTCGCTTGCGCGCGCGCTTCGGCGTTTCCGGCATTCCCCCCCCCCCCCCCCCCCCCCCCCCTTCGCAGCCGGCTCGGACCGCACCGCGGTACCCGGATAGTCCGCTTCCTTCTCCGTTTGGCTTGATGAGCCGCCGGACTCTGCCTCTTTCAGCAAGACTTTTCGGTGCCGCGTTTTCCCCCTCTCCTTTTCTTCTCCTTCTCCTCCTCCTCCTCCTCCTCATCATCCTCTCCCGTTCTGTCGCGCTTTCCAGTCCGACATGGAAGATGGGCCGCCTTCGACAAGCTGCTTCAGAAGGCTCGCGGACTGTTTTCTCGGCTCAAGTAGGTACATTTCGGTTATTTATTTATCTTTTCCCTTACCTGACATAATCGTGCTGTTTGGTGTTTGGACCAAACATCTATTTATGTTTTCTTCTTGTTTGCAAACTTTTTTTTTCCTTTTTTTTTTTTTTTTCTGTTCAAAGTTAGCAGGCGCGAGCGTTTTTCATTTTTGTTTTTAGAAAGTTTCCGATGCAAGTTCATGGAAATAGCCTGTGGCACATGGCTGTCATGTAGCCATCACTATAGTCATATTCTAACACTGTGTGTAACTTGTTCACTGCAGTGAGACCAGCATTAATATTATGCGCACCGGGCTGTGTGATGTACAACCTAGAGCATGGCAAGAAAAACAAACTTTAATGTTAGGACATCCCAGTAAGGATTGAACCTGATGCTGTCACCAATTCTCCTGTTTTTATATTAGTGAGAGCTGCTTTTTCTTTCTTTCCTTTTTTTTAACTAAAATTTCCAACTGGAGCACTGGATTTCCGTCCATTTGTGTCACTGATGAGATTTGTTTTTGTTTGTTTATTTAACCAAAGTTGTAAATGCATGACTCTTGGTTTGGTAGGAACCTAATCTAACGTGCCATCAGCACTATTTTGAAAGCTATACATCTGTCAGAAAAAGCGTCACATCACTCACCTCACTCACCACCTGGTTTGTTTACGTATTTGCCACTAGGCCTGTCTTTTGGTTTCGCTGCCAGCTAAAATAAATTTCTTCAGTGCACCAAACTTTTCATAGTGCACACAGTGCAGGATTTATTTATTTATTAATCTTCACCATCTGTGAAAAGTTGAATGAGCTCTTTTTTTTTTTTTTTGTCTTTTTTTGTTTTTGTCTTTTTTTTTTTTTCTTTTTTTTTTTTAAATATACATAACAGGCCTCTGTGCTTCCTTTGCCATACATAGGCCTCTAAGCCAATTTCAAGTGGTAAATCCTTCACATAATTATCATCACACGTGAAAAGACCTTATGTATAAAACTGGGAGGTGTGCTATCAAATCTGCTTCACTTTCTCCTTTTTTTTAATATGCAGTTTTTCGCTTCAGTGGCATGCAGTTCATGCACATATTTTATATGCATCACTGAGAGAGAGAGAGAGAGAGAGAGAGAGCAGGCGAGAGAAAGAGAGAGCGAGGGCACACTTTACTGTAAGAACATACAGACCATACAAAAAGATTTTTTTCTTTCTTTCTTCAGGGATGTTTTAATATTGTTGCAGTACAACAAGTGGGGCTCATATGTGAGCAGTAATCAAACTGGATTTAATCATATCGCGTTATCGTCAATACATTGTTTTATCTGAGCTCAGCGTGCCGGCGTGTTTAAACCGAACACTGCCTATTCAGTATCACTCAACAAGTCGATGCTTTATTCATACGAGCTGCTTTGATAGTCAGTGATTGTGTTGGTGCACGCTGCCAGTCGTAAGTTTTTTTTTGTTTTTTGGACTCCTGGGGTTTGTTTTTATTACAGTTTAATCGCTAGGATATCTAGATCAAACTTTATAATACCAAATAACAGCAAATTAAATAAACCTAAATATTTGCAGAACTTAACTGCCTGCGTTTCTAATGACACTTTAAAATAAGTGCTTTTATTAATGGCAGGTGCCCTTCATAGGGAGGGTAAATGTGTTCTATAATCGATAGGTAAATGACTCAATGTGGTGTGCTGTAGGTGAAGAATGAGTTTAGCCTTGACTGATTTAGATAAGATCTATATTGTTCCGATTTTAAAAAAAAAAAAAAAAAAAAAAAAAAAAAATCCCTTGATTTACTCAATATTTAATAAGAAACATTTCTTGACTTCTATTTGTTATAGCTCATTAGTAAAGCAGCTAAAACTTGACTGGGAAATTTTACAGAATCTGGCAATCTTTTCTGTTCTTTGTCAGAGACGTGGATGCTGACAGTATTGTTATGCGATCATTCTCTATAATTTTCTTTCTTTTGCTCTCTTCTATGGTGGTCTGGCTTTATAATATGTAATATGTAAGTTCTGTGTCTGGCACGGGGGGCGGGGTTGTTCTGTCTGTTTGGTTGGAGTTGTATGTTTAATTTGAAAAATGTTAATAAAGAAACCTTGATCAAAAAGAAAAGCAGCTAAAGCTTAGCAGAAAGTTCTGTACAGCTACTGAATTTTTCCTCTCTGGTCTGATTTAGTGAAGTGGTTTGTTCAAAAGAAAAGCTGGGGGGAAAAAGATGAGAAAAAAACAAAAGTGTTTAAAGACATTTGGACAGAGAAGTGTGTGTGTGTGGTTTTTTTTTCTTTCTCTTTTTCAAGTCTTCAAAGTCATTATAAGCACTATTGGTTAAGTGCTACAAGGTAACACTTTGTAAGCCAGTAACTTTCTCTTTAATTTCCCTGATCTAGGGTGTTCAAAATGTTTTGACTGGTAGTGTATATTCTGATAAGTTTATTTCGTGGCTGCAGTGGCAGGTGATTGTGAGCAGTCTTCATGCTATTAGGAACATGCAGCACATTTTGTGGTTTACCACAGTACGATTTGCGTCACAGCATTTTGAAGACTCAAAGGTGTAACTTTTTTTTTTTTGTAAGGTTTGCTTTGTATATTCTGATCAAGATAGTGAGTACAGGAACCAAACCATATTTAAATTCTCAGCATATGAATATATATATATATATATATATATATATATATATATATATATATATATATATATATATATATATATATATATTTTTTTTTTTTTTTCTATTTAACTGCACAGATCAAGTTTCAAAGGAAGAACATTTTCTTGAAAATATCAAATGAGTACCTAACATTTGAAATAATGTTTCTACAAGTACATATTTCATTGTCTGTCATTTAAAAACATGGTAAGTATGTACCTTCTATAACGTAGAGACAACGAAGCAGTAGGCGTCTCATCATAATAAGACGGCTTCGGTAGTTTGTGAGCGTTTTCGTAGCTTTTAACTATGACTAACACATCTTGGCCCCTTTCCATACCTTCATCAGCTCTAATTTACGTCATAGCCATAATGACTTTCAGGACATGGCAGAATATGAATGATCTTGTTTTGGTCCTACTGAATAAAGAAGACGTGCATGTCGTGAAGTTGCCGAGTTAAACCTGATTAAGGGTTGGAATCCTGACTTGACATTAATACTAGCTTTTCTTTTCACTTAACATAGTTCTTACAGGTTTGACCCACACAATAAGCTACCCAGCTTGCTATTGTGTCTTTAAAACCAGTTAGGAGCCTGTTGGCATGAAATGAAAGGAAGACTAGTGGTGATGTCACATGACCAAAGTTGTCACAATCGTCTGCTATAATGAATATGACACAAGGACGTCAATCACTTGGAAAAACAAGGGCAAGCAGGTGAAACAATGAATGCGTCACTGCATGTGAATGAGTGGGAGTATGAAATGGAAAAACAGGCCAACTTTCAAGCACAATGGTAAATGTTTTCAAATCGAGGAGCACATCCAAGTAAGTTCATGTGAATTTATACTCGATTTACACTCACATTGACGTGGACAACTGGGCAGTATGCGATTTTTGGTATGTTCTGGTCAATGTTTGTATACTGCCGTGCTCACCAACCCTGTTCCTGGGGATCTAACTTCTTGAAGACTTTAGCGCCAACCACGATCGTGTCCACATGACCATCTAATCATCGCCTTAAGAAGTTCTTGATCAACTAAAACAGGTGTTTAGATTTTGGTTGGAGATGAAACCTGCAGTAAGGTAGATCTCAAGGAAGAGGGTTGGTGACCACTGATATATTGAGAATAAACACGTTCTATTCCAGTACGTGTCTCATCGCTGTACTGGAGAGGTGGCCTTATGGTTGTTTTACACAAAGTTCTAGTGGAACATGTCCATGACCGACACGAACAAGCCGCCTCTTAAAGCTCTTGGGGGGGGGGGGGGGGGGGGTTCTGGACCTTCAAGACTCTTAAAAATGTAAAGCGACAGACACTACAAAAGGAAGATGTGAAAGTGATCCTGATCATTAAAACAATTGTCTTTTCGTTGCTTTGAAAAAATGTTATTGTGAATAATTTATATTGTGGAGGGGAAATAAATCCTGAATAATGAATGAATAGTTTACATGACATCTGTTGGGCGGTCAGCAATGAACGGAGTTGAAAAATAGTTTTCAGACAAAATAGTTTTGTATATTTAGCATAATTCCGGTAGTGTGTAAATATTTGTTTGAAATACTATGCAAAATGCACATACATAATGCTTTTTATGTAAGTAAATAAACTTTTTATAGGTATGCGTAGAAAGCACAGAGAACGCAGAGCTGGTGCGAAGTAAACCATTAAATAGTTGCACATTAGATACACTTGCTCATTCATGCAGTTATCCAAATTAGCCAATCATGTGACAGCAGTGTAACGCATCAAATCAGGCAGGTAAAGGTTAGAATGTAAGTTAATATTCACATCAAACCTCAAAATGGGGGAAAAATGTGATCTCGGTGACTGACTGTGGCATGGTTGTTTGTGACAGACTTGTTGGTTTGAGTATTGTGGTTACACGGAGTGGTGCAAAAAAAAAAAAAAAAAAAAACCATCCAGCTTACGAGCACACTTCTTACCTGCTTGTGCAGAAAATTTGACCAATCTAACCCACTCCTGCAGTTCATTTTGTTTGTATCTGCTTGCGATATTTTCTATAGACATTGGTTGGTTCCGTTTTTCAAAACATTGACAAATTAATAATTCAAACCCCAGTGATGCAAATCCAGGACAAAGCAGTTACTAACGATGAGTGAATAAATGGTGTAAACATGTTACGTAGCACCACACGAACACCAAGTTTGCTCCCATGTTTATGACCCCTCCCCCTCAGTGAGCAAAAGTATTGGAACAGATGGTCTTAAAGTAAATGACCTTTTAATATTTGGTTGCACATCTCTTTGCTTGCAATCGCTACATCAACCTGGAGACCCACTGACCTCAACAAACTGTCGCATTGTGTTGGAAGTGTGTTTTGGGTTATTGTCTTGGAGTTCCTCTCAATCAGATGTTTCTGTAGACTTCTGAATTCATTCTGCTTCTACCATCATGGGGTTATGTAAATCAGTAAACATTAGGTGAGCCTGTTCCAGAAGGAGCCATGCAAGCTCAAGCTATGACACTACCTCCATTGTGCTTGACCGATGAGCTTGTATGTTTTGGATCATGAGTAGATTCTTCCTTTCTCAATTCAGTTTTATTTGTATGGTGTTTTTAACAGTGGACATTGTCCCAAAGCAGCTTTACAGAAATAAATAAATTCAGAATAGAAATTTAACATGTATGAATTTGTTCCTAATGAGCAAGCCAGAGGCGGCGGTGGTGAGGAAAAACTCGCTGAGACGATATGAGGAAGAAACCTTGAGAGGAAACAGACTAGAAACGGAACCCGTCCTCATCTGGGTGACAATGGATAATACTATTATAAATAAGTCCGTTCTATAAATGTGCTAATACTACATGGTCAAATAGTGCAGTTGTGTAACCGAGAAAATACATTACAGTTTTTACATGACGTCTGTGTTGTTGAACTTCTCCACTGTTCACTGATGGAGGCTCGAGTGCAAAAATGTTTCTGGTAATTACAGTCTTAAAGCTATCATAGCAATTGGAGTCCTGGCCATCATAACATAACTGTTCACATGAATTGAGGTCCAAATCCATCTTTATGGTTTTTAAGTGGTACCATCCTCAGCAATCCCAGTGACCTCCAGGCTGCACCAAGTGGGGCCATCCCTCAGCAGTAGAACTTAACTTCCAGCTGACAAGAACTCCAACCAGAGGAATGGCATCAGGATGGATCAGGCAGGTCCGGAGAGCAGAAGCGGTCAGGATCACTGTTATCTCAGGAGTATCATGTGTAGCTTGACAGAGGGGGAGAGATGGAACGAGAGGGAGAGATTATTAGGTATGGTTATTGTCCCATAATGGTTAAGGACAATGTACTTTGCGTGAGTGCAAACAGAGACTCTGGCAAGACTAGCTATGACGGCAACTAAAGGGAGAACCAGAAGGTATCACAGACATGAGCGCTCCCTGGGACGTAAGGCAGCCAGCCACCCCACTACAACCCCCCCAGTTCGAATCCCAGTTCACTACAACACTCCATGCTTATGAGCCCTCAAGAGCTGCTCCTTTACCTAAAAAAAACAAACAAAAAGAAACAGTTCACAAAAAGCTTGACTAAACAAATATGTTTTCAGCCTGGACCGAGACTGTGTCTGAGTCCCGAACACTAATTGGAAGGCTGTTCCATAACTGCGGGGGGGGGGGGTTGTAAGAGAAAGCTCTTCCCCCTTCTGTAGCCTTCAGTATTCGAGATAACAACAAATAGCCTGCACCTTTTGATCGCAGTCTTCATGGCAGATCATAAAAGACCAAAAGGTACTGTGGCGCGAGACCGTTCAGTGCTGTATAGGTCAATAGTAATATTTTATAATCAATGTGAAATTTTACTGAGAGCCAATACATTGTGGATAAGGTAGGGGCATGTGGTCATATTTTCTGGTTCTAGTAAGGACTCTGGCAGCTGCATTCTGGACTAACTGGAGCTTGTTTATGCTCCTACTGGAACATCCAGACAGTTAGACATTACAATAATCCCACCCAAGCACATCCTTGT
Source organism: Ictalurus punctatus (assembly GCF_001660625.3). Taxonomy (NCBI): domain Eukaryota; kingdom Metazoa; phylum Chordata; class Actinopteri; order Siluriformes; family Ictaluridae; genus Ictalurus; species Ictalurus punctatus. The sequence continues at coordinate 5,264,014 of NC_030418.2, read as the reverse complement.
TTGCAAGATGAACTAGAAATACAGTGGATGAAATACAGGCAACAGTGATAAATGATGTATTTATTGAGTTATGTAATAATTAAAATAAAAAGCTGTCGGTCAGGAACCTCTGCTCACTTGACACAATAGCGCACAAGAAAAACTGACGTAAGCTCAAGGTCATAATCATGCACATATTTATACACACATAGAGGTTTATGTGGGTTTTTTTTGGGTGTACCCTGGAAATGTGTGCCGGGTCCAAAAAAAACATGTAAACCTGTGTGTGTGTGTGTGTGTGTATATGTATATATGTGTGTGTATGTATGTATGTATGTATGTATGTGTGTATATATATATATATATATATATATATATATATATATATATATATATATATATATATATATATATATATATACATATATATATACATATATATATATATACATACATACAAACATACATACATACATACACATATGTGTGTGTGTGTGTGTATGTATGTGTGTGTGTGTGTATATTTTATATATATATATGTATGTATGTATGTATGTATGTGTGCGTGATTATGACCTTGAGCTTAAGTCATTTTTTCAGTTAAGCGTGCAAGTCTGTAGTAATGCTTGAGGTCTGAATACTGATGTGTGCAATTTTGGTATTAGCTGCTCACTATGTGTACGTAACTCAACCTTGACCACGAATTGTAATCTGCTTCCATTACAACCAGGTTTAGCTCTAGGATTATCATGTATTATTTATCGGTGGTGGTTTTGTTTTTTACCACAGATGATGCAAGCGCAGTGAGCAATGTTGCAGTTCACGTTCAGGAAAGCTCTGAAAATGGAAACTAACAGAATCGGCATCAGTCAGCATTTTGAAACTCTAGCCAGCCTACACAATGAGTCCTGAGCCACACCCCGAACACACGGACAGAAATGCAGGATTTAAATATGTGTTTGTAAATTTCTCTAATTCATTCTCTTTCAGCAAATGGTTATGTACCGTACAGCTGTGTTGTCATCAACCTACTAATATGAATTTCATGTACATTCGCATAATAAAGAGGGGAAATCCATCACTTCTCTTCCTTGTTCCTCATTTCTTCTTTCACTTATTTTCATCTTCACTACTATTCCAACTTGTCTGTTCCTCTTTATCTCTTTGCAAACAAGCTGTTGTACTGCATAACAGGTTGTACAATAACGCATCATGAGCTGCCATGTCTAACGCACTTGATCCAACAGCATCTCACCACTCAGTCAACAATCATCCAACCGACTTGAGTTTCATTGTGATATACGGTATACATCACACTGCAAAGTTAAAAAGAGTGATAAAAATAATTTCCTGTTTGTGTGGCTTAAGAAATGTTTTAAGTGGGTCATGTATGTTGTAGCTCGATAGTACTGAACTCAACCAAGTGTTTTATTGGATCTATTGCATCATTTGACAATTAAACAGCCATATTGATATTCAGTATTAACTACACAATTGTGCGTGCGATGTTGCTTTTATACATCAGTTCAAGACCTTAATTAAACAAGAAACTAGTGTGGAGTAATTGTCATTTTGGACACAGAATGGCCAAATGTTTCGTTTATTTTTGCTCCGCTAGCGGAAATGGATCCAAAAGAAGCTACACTTACTTTTAAAACTATGAAGTAAAATTGTACGTACCGAACAAGGACAAGCAGAGCGATACAAACAGCGAAACGTCCAAGTACTAAATACACTCACTCTTGGAATACCACTCATCCAATCAAATCACCGGACCAGAATTAACTGTTGTATTATGATAAAAAAAATTTTTTCCTTATATGAAAGAAATACAGTGTGTAGCAGCTCATGTAAAATAATGTTTCACCCATATTACTTGGATTAAATTCCACTACCATGACCAATGTAATAAAGGTCATATATTTAGTGATCAGAGTTTAGTGTATATTTCAAACCATGATTTTATTTATTTATTTATTTTTTATCTGCAGCTTGAAATGATCTTCAATAGGATTCATGGTATAAACACAGTTGAGCTCAGTCATGGGTTCAGAAACAGATGAGAATAGTGCAAAACTGAATTTAGGAGGTCCACACAGAGGGTTATCCAAAGTTCAGCTTTTGTGCAATGCTTTACAGCCAATAGGTGAGCAATAGGCACATCCAGTTGCTCTCACAAGTTGTGAAATATGGCAGAAGGCATACCTTTATCCATGTCTGAACACAAGAATCTGTATAAGAACACTATTGGTCTGCTTAGAATGATCACAAACGCTTCTAGCATAGAAGCAGTTCTCTAGCAGTCGAGAAATGTAAAAGTATGCGATGTCAGGACCAAAAACACTTTATTTGCTTGTGCATAACAGGGTTGTCGAAGTTCTGTGGGGTACAGTAAGGTGACTACAGAAGAGCAATAGTCAGAGGAATAAAACAATATTAACTTACAATACACCACATGCTACTTGTGTGAAGGAATGATGCTGGGGACCCCTTTTAGTTCCTGGGCCCATGCCTGCTCCAGGGGTTCCATTGGTATATTTGATTTACGTATGTTGGTCAAAAAATGTAGGTTTTGTTTTTATTCCATGTGACAGGCCTCCTGGCACCTGTGCCATCATGAATGTATTGATGTACACATTATTATTAAAACTAGCACTGGTTCATTAGCACTGCCCATACCCCCGCTCCCAAACTGGTGAGGCTATACTGCCAGATACCAATGAGTGTTCTGCACTATGGCATCCTTCATGCACGTGGAGCCACTATTGGTGAGCATGATCTGAACAGAGGATGAAGAAAGAGCAGCACATTACTAACAGAGAGTGAGGAAAAGGCACTCCCCCCCCAACCCCCCCTTCCCCCCACACCCATCTGTCTGGTGCGTTGGTCGGCAGCACATTAAGAAGGGAAAATTTGGGGGTTTAACACCCCACAGAAATCTGCTTTTTCCACTCACAAAAGTATGCCGGCACTGCTAAGTCCACTGGACCAGATCTGGCACTCTCTTTTTACTGAGATAGGTCAGTAGGCTAATGACGCCCGAATGATTAGGCATGAAATAATATCCCCAGCCCTGCGCAGGAACGGTCTCGGGGAGACCACGGCAAGTATCTGCCCCTAACCCAAATGGAAGGCCTCATACCGTACCTCCCAATCCAAATGCACATTTCACCAGGTTCATTGTGAGGTCAGCTTGTCTCAAGACCTTTTAGGACTGCCCTCCTTTCCGCAGCTAATTGTTACTGTACATTATGTCCTCTAGATACACATAAGTATAAGCACTGCAAGGCCTGGTGCTCAGTAGCACCCAGTCCAACATAGTCATTGACCCATAGATGGTGCTCTGAAAAGACCAAGTGGAAGCATGACAAACGGATATGAGCAAAACAGGGTGGAGAAGGTCATTTTATCCTTGGACTGTGGTGATCAGGGAATCTACCAATGGCCCCGGGTCAAATGCATGGTTGAATAAAAATGAACCGTGACCTTGAACGGTTCTTGCCACTTGTCAAGTAATTTTGAGCTAGAGGTTGGGTGTAATATTCGTCAAGGTTGTACTTAATCTAATTTCTACTGGGTATTCTGCGATCCTCCCAGTATCCTTTAATCTCGTCCAGCGCACACATGGGTCTCTGCTGGAGCCGGTGTTGCCATTCACCCTTGCTTGGTCACAGTCATACAGCATACTAGGAAGTGTGTCTGCTGCCACACGCAGTCTTCTGGTAACTGAACAACACTGGCCATTCCCAAAGTTGTTCAGAAAAGAAAAGTTGAGGACTAACTGCCACCTATCTCTTATGGTTTTGAACTATACCTCAACTTCAACTCCCAACACCTTTCCAATACCTTGTCTTGAATCAGGCTTTGGGGGATTAGGGCCTACTTGTAGCCTGAATCTACCAAGGCTTCACTGCAGCCCCAAAAGACCTTTCTTTCGGAGGGGTGCTGGTAAGTGGCATTCTCAGGGTGGGTAGGAGTTCGGAGTTCTCTGGGACTTCTGGTTCTTGGTCAGCTGTATGGCTTCAGCCAGAATAGGGATGGTGACATTGGAACCACTCTGAGGTTCCAGTTGGAAGTCAGGCCATAACTGCATCCAGCACCATCCGTTCGATGGCCTTCTCTGCTTTGGGTGAGGCCTCATCCAGTATCTGCAGTGTCTGCGTGAGTGAAGGTCACTGGCCAGCCCCAATCCTCTAACATCAGTGAGCAGAACTGCCAGTGGGATAGACCTACCTGCATGAGCATGGCTGCATAATATCTCCAGTAAAAAGAGCATGGATACACTCACTCTTTAGCCAGCCATATGCCAACACCTTGCCCTCAAACGTCTTAACTGTGTACATCATCCTGGAGTGTCCTCCTGATAAGGGAGAGGGAGCTTACTGGTGGAATAACATAACAGGAGGGAGAAAGGGGTCAATAAGCTCTTTGTGACTGCGCCAAATAGTTCTTAAAGCAGTTTCCAGATTTCACCACCAGTTTAAAATCAGCTGTACACTGCTCAGAGAACACAGCAGACCCAGGGTAAGCGCACAAATGAGTTTTTATTTAGGCTTATGTGCTGGCATAGGAATCAGTCAGTAAAGTTTTTCAAAACAAACAACTTTGCAGCTTTCCTGCCCACGCACATGCTTGGCTCACTGTACGGGAGTGAGAAAGCTAGAGATCACATATGTGAGACAACAGGGCCTTACCCCTCTAGATCTTCCCCAAACATGTACCTCCTAGTACAGTCTCACAATAAACCATGCCCTGATTTAATTGGTCCAAGATGATTTCACTTTAATCCCTGTAATAAATAAATGTAATCAATTAACATGTAAATCCTATCCCATCATTTTCATGGATTATGGCATACGTTAAACTCTTCCATGAATTGTTGAATGATTTTTAAACTAGGGTTAAGGCCGCTGTGTATCACCTGAATAATGGTATCAGACTGGCATGCTTATTTTAAGTGTATTTCATTTAATGTCTATATTAATGTGCCTCTGCTTACTGAACAGTTTGAGTTTGAAAAGTCCATAGTATGTATTACACTATATGGCCAAAAGTATGTGGACACCCGACGATCATACCCATATGTCTGCCTTCAATAAACTGTTGCCACGAAGTTGGAAGCACGGTCCCGAAAGACTTTGTATCCCGTAGCATCAAGTTTTCCCTTCATTGGAATGAAGTGGCTAAGCTCAAACCTGTTCCAGTATGACAGTGTTCCAATTACATGTTATGAAAGTATAGTAAACAAATCAGTGTCGATAAAGAGATGGCTTGCCACGATTGGTGTGGAAGAATTTAAGTGGTCTATGCAGAGCTCTGTCCTTTTTCCCATTGAACACTTTGTGTGTGTGTGTGTTGAATTGGAATACTGACTGTGCACCAGGCTTTCTCACCCAACGTTGCCTGACATCGCTAATGCTCTTGTGGCTGAATTGGCTGAACTTCCCAGAGCCATGTTCCAAAATCGAGTGGAAAGCCTTCCCAGAAGAGTGGAGGTTATTCTAACAGCAAATGGGGGTTAAAGCTGGAATACTTGGTCGGGGGTCTACATTCTATTGGTCAACTTTACCACTTACAACCCTTTGTAATGCAAAATAGTCTTTGATAATTTAGGACAGAGATTACCATTTTTTTTTGTGTTTGTTTTTGTTTTTTTATAATCATCATGGTACTGGTGAAGATACTGCTGTTGACACTGCAGAATAATACATAATATTCATCTTTCCTTCCTTCCTTCCATCAGTCCTTCCTTCCTTTATCTCAGGAACACTTATGGGGAAATTAAGTGTTATAATCTGTCTCCTGGCATGCTTTTGGGATTTGGGAGAAAACTCCAGAACCTGAAGGACACCCCCAAAGACACGGGGAGAACACGTGAAACCCTGCAAACACAGTAACCGTAATCGATTGCAGAATCTGGAGCTGTGAGACAGCAGTGTTACACACTGTATAATATCATTAAATATCACTGTGGGATTTTGTTAAAATAAAATGTTGTTGTTGTTTTTTTTTTTTTTATTATTATTATTCTTAGCAAAGACACTCCTGGATGAGTGTTTATGAATGTTGAACTGTCACTCAGATTTGTCAGGTGAAATGAAACATTTATTAATAAAACATTTCAAAATACAATATCAAGATATCATTTCCTGTGGGGAAAAAAGTTGCGTGTGTTTGTCTATTGTCCACCATTTCTTGTGTTACTGCTTACGCTACTCAACGTCTGATTCAAATTTTTTGTAAAAAAAAAAAGTGATGGGTGACATTTCCTCCCCAAGTCCCCACTGTAATTTGCGCCTCTGTCTACAGCTGCTACAACGCCGGCAGACTATCAGTCCTCCCCTTTGATCACTTTACAACTTTTCATGCTCAAGTGAGACAACAGTAACAATGTACATGAGGGTGTTGTAAAATATCAAAGCGTTTAGATCGTCATATATCGTATTTCGTCATTTGTAAGTTGCTTTGGATAAAAGCGTCTGCTAAATGAATAAATGTAAACGTTGGGGTTCATAAATGTACAACCTTAGCACGCTAGTTGTAACATTTTAGTAAAACACAAGTAAAAGATTTCACCATGTTTCACATTTACTAGTAATAGTGTTTCAACAAAAGAATTAGCAATTGTAATATTATTACAAAATCAACTGTTTGATTATAAAAACAGTAGCAACTCCACTTCTTGCAGGCCTTTTCAAATACAGTTGGATTTCTTCTCGACTCTTCTACTTGAAACTCGGTTTCTCTTGATGAGTGGTTCACTTGATTGTTTTGGCGTTTTTGGTTGGCTGACGATATGTTTGGTTTCCTGAATCAAAAACAAAACTGCCACATTTGCACATATATGCAAGTTTGTGCTCGTTTTGAACTTGGGTTGCTGTTACACTAGAAAACATAGTTATAGTCATATAACATAGTTACATTGTAGCAAAGTGTCATTTCTCCAGCGTTGTCACATGAAAAGATATAATCACATATTTACAAAAATGTGAGGGGTGTACTCACTTTTGTGAGATACTGTGTATGTGTTTTTATATATATATATATATATATATATATATACATACACATATAAACACACATTAATTTATTTCCTTTAGAAAATGATTACTGTTCTTAACCAGTGTAGGTTCTTTGTGTTTTATTGCAGGGGTTTCTGATGTGTCTGCAGACCACGTCTAGGCCGTGCAGTATTTTCTGCTGGGCCACAAAAGTATTTTGGGTCTAGGTTTGACGCAGGCTCAAACATGTATGACCTCTGCGTATTGATTTCCATTGCAATCGGAATTGCAGTTAACTTCTGCAGATACTCCTGAGCTTTCTGCCACTGCACCCCACTGAGTTGGCCAATGAGAGCGTGTTATGAATTTATTGTGGAATTTGTTCACTTAAAATACATTTGTTACTTGTGAGAGAATTAAACATTACTCATGGTAATGTGCCCTTCCTTTAAAGCTGGAGTGGTTCATATAAACACTATATAAATGATTTTTGACCATATTAAAATGCACATTGAGTGATTTTCCATATCGATGTAGCTCTAAGTCCAGATGTTAGGATTTTTGCACTGGCTGTTTACCAGACCTTTTCCCTGCTTATTTCAATGTGTACGTGTGTATGTACATGCTCCTTTCTGAACGGCATTGTTTTAAGGCTACTCTAGGTCAACGCTAATAACATCTGACCAACATTCTCATCCCCAATTGAAGTATAACCGAAAATAAGGCTGTATTATCATGCGGGAAACGCTCCTCGAAGAAGGAATCATACTTCCCGTCTCAGCTGGATGTCGTTTATTCGTCGCAGTGATTTCCTTTCCACGAATGGCCTCTCTTTTACCGCAGGGAAGTCAATAAAGATGTTTTACATGATGTACATTTTGTCTTGCGTCAGAAACGCAAGGGATCCACAAGTTAATGTTTAGGTGTGCTTTGCAGACGTCATTACAGGATGAAAATCAAGTCAGTCAGAAATAATAGTAAAGCTTGCTTCACAAGATTTTTAAGAAGTCTGTGCCAATATTTTGACATGCCTTGTGTAGCTGCATAATTTAAAAAAAAAAATAAATTTATTTTTTAATAAATACCTTAAAATACTTTATGCAAGTTTACATACTGGACAGATGCAAAACCTTATTTAAAGTCTTTTGAAAGGTGTAGCACAAACATGCAAGCTTGGTTGATCTGAGGGTGTTGATTTAATTTTCTCTAACAGCTTGGCTCTGATGGTAGATCCAGGTGTAATTCAAATTGTACATTTATCTAATGCACTCGTTCTTGTATGTTATCGTTTCTATAGCAACAGCTCATTCACAGGGAATGGTAGATGATCTAAGGGTAAAAATAAATGCAATATTTAAAATGTGTTCTTTAACACAGAAAATGTATCATTGATCATTGGTAAGTTTTCTGTTAAGAGATGCTTGTTTAACATTTTTGAAAGGAGTCTCCAGTGTCAGCACTTTGTAGCGGTCAGTACGTTTTCTGCCCAGGAAAGTCTTGGAGACGGATGTATTTGCGTTTTCTAGTTTCTGTGTAACATGAGCTATATATATATTTTTTGTCTTGTTCAATTAACAGAGGGGGGAAAAAAAGAGGCTGGTGAGCGAACAGCTTTTTATAGCTGTTCTAATGTAAGTGATAACAGGTACTAACTTGTCTCACAGACGTTGCATAACATTAAATGTAATTAAAAACACAGTGTGTTTATTAATAATGAAATTGTAATTGTTTGTAAATCACTGCGGTTTACGAGGAATAAAAACACTTTGGGACATACTGGTATAGGAAACTAATCCGCTTCTTGGTGTTAAAGGTATCGCACCACTCCAGTGTGCATCATTTTGCTATAACATTATACGTCATCATGTTTTATTCCTTACTTATTTCATAGTTTTAGCAAAGCTTCAGCTGTGGTGAAATAGAACTGCAGTAGTTGTGGGATTTGAACTCCAGTTCAAAATTTTCCAGTTAACAGTGTAAACCTGTACCACTGAGCTCCTATGTAATATATGCAACCTGTAGATTGCAATATGATATGCTGTGTGCAGTATAATACTTGTCGGTGGCTTATTAAGAGACCAAAACTCTTAAGCCACAGCTACACAGTTGTAGTAAATGTGAGCATTGTCTAAAGTAAGCTTAGGGCAATTGCTTGGACGTGGCAGTGTGAGCCTGTCAGCATGACCATGTGTCCTACCCACTTACTGATCAGCAGGATACGTTTTAAACCCCTTTTACGTCATTCAGCTGTTTGGTGTTCCTAACATTCAAGGCTCTGTGAAGCCAGCGAAAAGACTCTGCAGTTCTCATCAGTGTTATCCTAGTCTCACTGGTTGACTGAACTTTAGCATTCTCCAGATGTTTGTGAGTGAACCTTATTCATCTTATGGGTTTTTTATTATATTTTTAATTTAAAAAAAAAAAATAATCTCATGAGATGTGTACGTATGTGTATGTAATTAAACAGCTCCTTTGAAAGCTAAAACTATATGGCCGACTTTAAGCCATACTGGTTCAACTTGCATCACTTATCAGATATTAAAAATAACCCTCTTAATCATTCATGGTCAGCTGTGCATCCTCAGGTAATAATCATATAGCACGTTTTGGACCTTTTGCTTAAACAGAAGTAGAGCTGCACAGTACGTCATGTTGTGGCCAGAGATTACAGTTAGGCTTATCAATCTGTATAAGATAGCTGGACTTTAATAGAGAAAGAGAGACGGGCGGGAGCCAAGGCCTTGTTTACTGGTGTATGATCATGGCCTTGGCGGCAAGGACTCGATCGAGAGAGAGAGAGAGAGAGAGAGAGAGAGAGAGGATCCTGGTCTCGTGCACATCCACGCTTTATCTCCATATAAACCTGTATTTTATAGCCTGTACACTTTCCACCTAATGAGCACAGCCATGAGAGTGGAAATAATGCAAATTACCTTTCCATGGAAATCTGTGTGCATGTTTCACTGCAAGAACACACATTTGTTCACATACTGTATGTGTTGGAGCGTGTGTAAGGCTGGCAGAGGTGTAATCAAAACAGTAGTAGTGTTATGTCACAGTTTTGACTGTTTACTTGTTAGTGCTGGTAGAGCTGACTGTGGTGATGTGAACATTTAGGATAGGATTTTATTTTATTTTATTTTATTTATTTATTTATTTATTTATTTATTTATTTATTTATTATTTATTTATATATATAAAATGTCCGTGCGTGTTGTTAATGGAAAGATATTTCAGAAAGATTTTTGTTTGCCACCACTACAGTATTATGAATCTGTTTGGCCTGTATATGTATTGCTAGTATTGTATCAATACAGCTATAGTGATTTTAAGCAATCTTCAGTCTATACTGTATATTATTGTGCTTTTCCATATACTAATCTCAAATATTACAATTTTGTTAAGCTCTCACTGACAACATGCAGCCTTGGAAGTGACGCTACCAAGATACAGTCTCTTATCACTCCCTCTGACGCCATTTCTCTTTACCTTATCGCCAGAAAACCTGTAAACAAACTGCCAGGGGAGAAACTCTACACCGCCGAAGTCCCCGCAGGTCTGCGTTTAGGGTGCAGAGGTAACTGCCCTCCACCCTTCCCCTCCTGCTCCTTCCTTTTTTTTTCATTTGCACGGGCAGCGTCCCTGCAGCCTTCCCGTAGATAAGATAAGAAACACATGCTCTTCCCACCTCCTGGCGAGGGAGTCCCAGCTGGACCTGCTGACGCACGCAGCCTCTTACACACCCACCCGAGCCTGCTTCGCTCTCATGGCAGGCAAGTGAAAAAGTACTACCTTGGCAGTGTGCCTTTGACACTTTGCCAGAAAGAGAACCGTTCATAAAAAGCCGCCTCCCTTCGTAGCCATGTCCACCACCCCCCCCCCCCCCCAAACCCCCACCCCCTTGCACTTTCTGTATCGGATCCCGCCACCACCTCTGCTGGCTTTATTTATTACTGTAAAGCTTTAGAGCTGCACACTTCCTGGACATAGGCGATGTGAAGCTGACCGCACACGGAGCTCATAGTTTCGGAGCTCACCTCATCAAATAAACACTCTAAAAGGCAAGGCTCCTATGAAGGCTGTGCTGAAGGAGGTCTGTTATCATACTCCCCATCAGCACGGTCAAATCTAATTGACAGCGGAAACCACTTTTTATTGGCTCGGTATAAATTATGCAGGAGTGTATTTGCTTTCAAGACTGGCATTTATGCCTGCAGTTCTTTCTTTGGAAAATGGGAATCTGTGTAAACTTTCAGTTAGATTGTGATGGCGTAATTGTTTCAAACTGTCGTTCGTAGCTTGACTTGTACAGTACTGTGCAAAAGTTTAGGGCGTCTGTTTTTTTTTGTTTGTTTTTTTTTTATACAAGGTTTGTTTTGTCTAAATGTTTATTTTAAGTCTGCATGAATGTGACCTTGTTTGAGAGTCTGTTTTTCGTCAGTAAATTTGGCAGAAAAAAGTGTACTTTTTACAGAAAGATACAATTTGGCTGAAACTGAAAGAGTCCTACCACCTTTACCAAGAATTTCTGTAAACATGCATGGGTATCTTGTTTTCAATCAGCTGGTTCAAACTAAACTTCTGGATAAACAGGGTGACATTTTAAAATTTGTATTTTTTCTCGATCCTGTGACTGCGTCTTGCGGTCACATGGTTTATAGGTTTGCTGTCCTCAGCGGAAACTGAAAGGGAAACGCACTGCTGCAAAAATGATATCATAGCAAGTTAAAAATCTTGCTAAAAATCATATTTTTAAGTGAATATAAGATTTTTAAGCCTATTTTTAAACAAATATATTTTCACACATTCAAGCTTGAATTGTAGTTTTATTAGTATATGGTTTTGCTTATTTAAAGCATTTTTTTTTTTTTTTTTAAAGAAAAAAACCCCTACATTATCTGCCAATAGATTGAGATGGTATTAAGCTTGAAATTAGAGCTGTAACAACTAATGGATAAAATCGATAATAACCGATTATGAAAATTGTTGTCAACGAATCTCATTATCGATTAGTTGGGGGAGATTTACTCATTACGTTACTTCTGTTCAGAAAACACGCTCCGGAGAGTAAATGCTAAAGTTGTGTCCCAAATGAAGTACTGTACAGTTACATTATGCACTCTGCACTATCATCTAGTGTGTGGATTTTAGAAAGGTAATATCATCTTGAATGAAACACTAGCGGTTATCTTTTACTAACCGGAAGTATATGCCGCTTCCTACATGACGTCACACGCACCTAATGCGACGGCGCTAGCTTTAGCCTAATACCCAGAATCACCATACACGACTTTCTTGTCTCTCGATGGCCATCAGACGGAGGCGAAATCGTCAAGTGACTGAGGAAGAAAGTGTGCGACTTCCAAGTCCTCTAAGGCAGTGGAGCACGACAGTGATCCTGTCCTGAGTTGCTTAAAAGTTTTAGTTTAATTCAAGTTTATTGACATTATATGCTGTATCAGTGTAACTTATGTTCTTTATTATAAAATAAGTGAGATATTAGTAACAAGGCCGCATAGCTCCTTAGGCGTGGTGTAAACACAGTGATGCAGAGTGTAGCGGGAGTAAGATCCGCAATGTCTAATTAAAACATTATGCTCAAAAGTAAACACAAGTAAAATAATGTCTAAAGGCAGCGAGTAACAGGAACCACAAAGTGCAGTGAAAGAGTTTTTATTAATTTAGGACTGTAGCTTAATTCAGTGCTTTTTGTGCATCCATAAAAAGTAATGCATATGTACTTTTTTATATATATATATATATAATGTTTGTGTGTGTGTGTGTGTGTGTGTGTGTATATGTGTGTGTATATATATATATATATATATATATATATATATATATATATATATATATATATATATATATATATATATATATATATATATATATATGTATGTGTATATGTGTATATGTATGTATGTATGTATATATATATATGTATGTATATGTGTATATATATGTATATATATATATGTGTGTGTGTGTGTGTATATATATATATATATATATATATATATATATATATATATATATATATATATATATATATATATAGGCATAGAATTAAACTACAGTCCTAAATGAATAATATATATTCTGGTGTGTGTCTGTGTGTATTGGGTTCTTTTCAGTCTTATATAATTAGACAAACAGTTGTGTAAAGTTTTAGTCTGAAGTTTATATTTGTAACGCTCAGTTTGTAGATTGTATTTTAAATAAACAACAAAAATGACACTGAAAGCTTGCTCCGCCCCATCCGATTAATCGAAAAAAATAATCAGCCAACTAATCGATTATGAAAATAATCGGTAGTTGCAGCCCTACTTGAAATGAATAAATATTCGAAGTAGGCTTACTGGCCTTACATTTGTTGTGTGTTGTGGTGAGATTTATAACATTTAGGTATTTTTCTCATTATTCAGCATGCTTAAATATAACTTTTTACAATCTAGCGAGATTGCAGCCTTCAAGATCCTGAAGCTTTTGGCCAGAAAAATGTACAAAAGATATCAGATGCCTGTTGGTGGAGCATCTGAACTATAGTGTGTCGCTATATACTTTTTTCTAATTCAAAAAATTGAATATTGGAGGAATTGTCCAAGATGCTTGAAACTTCCATTAAAAAAAAAAATAAATAAATAAATTAAAAACCCTGCGTTAATTGTACCTCAGAAACATTGTGCTGTTATCAATAAAGGCTGGTCACATCAAATAATTAAGATTTTTCTTACATCTTTGTAAAAATAATTTTTTATTTTTAAAATTTAAATGATTTTTTTTTTTTAATGTATCTTCTCTGTAGAGTTTGATTACATGCGTCTAAAACTGTTGCACAGTGCCGTATGCTTCATTTTCAAGTGTTGTAAATAAAACCACGCTTGAGCATTTCTTCCCGCTGTGCCAATAAAGTAATGCACTGCAGTTCTTCAAGTGGTGTCTGCATTTAAGTCCTGCAGGCAACCCCGTAACCCCCGGTAGCGAAAGGCAGACCCGGTAGCACTCAACCCCTTTTTAACATCAATGGAGTACATCTTTATAAGAATCGGCGGTTATTTAGAATTGTACGTTTAAGCCAAACGTTTAATATAAACGATATCTAAACTCACTGTCTAATATAAACGATATCTTGACTGAGAATTTTGTAAATAATCTTATGGAAAAAATGATAGCACTGCACCTCTACAGTTTGAGTGATTGAGCACGACCTATTAAACGGCTGAGTGTACTGCTGGTCATTCTCAGATCTCGAACGCAGTGTTATGACATTGTCACGGAAGGCCGTGTGTCACCGCGAAACACTGACGTCCAAGCCCTCCCTCTCGAGAGCCGTTGCACTTTTACTCAAAGCAGAACTAAAATAAAAAACCCTTGGTGACGCAATCCAAACGTCTGGGGGGGAACTAAGACTCTGCTGAACTGATCTAAAATAGACAAAAAGGATCAGCGTTGTAGAATAAGGACAATTGCAAAAGTCAGGAAGGAAATGAGGCCTACTTAATTTGGGACAGAACAGGTCATACTCGTACAGTTCAGCACAGTTATTAGGACCTGTATTTTTTTTTTTTTTTTTTTTTAATTCTCTGTTTGGCATAATGAGGGCATGGGTCTGCCCACTAGTTGGATGACTAGATGGATACTGAGTAATTTAACAGGACACAGTTTTCACTGCTGTAGTCTGTGGATCTTGAAAGCATTCTGTAAGTCATAGGACAGACGCAGTGAATTAGAACTGAAGGATACAATTTCATAAAGTCATTTGTTTGACTCATTTGTTTCTTGGCCATATGTGCAGTGCATCATTAGATTATGTACTTGATTACTCTGACTCCCAGTCAGAGAACTAAAGAAATGTCAGTGCCTGTAAATCATGCAATCATGCAGTATGTTAATACATCAGAAACATGACCGAAATGTTAAATGTGCCACACAAAAAAAATTCTGTACCATTACAAGGTTTTGTTTTTCAAATCACCGCTAAAAGATTATGTTCAGGGTTGCCAGATTAGATTCTATGACGATGATGTGGAGGAGGTGGAGATTGGTGATCCTCATAATAATTGTAATAATTTTGTTATTAATAATAGTAAAATGTATTACATTGTACACAGTGTTACATACATCATTGTTTCTTTTATTATTCTTTCTATTAGTTCTTCTTTTTCTTGACACTACCATACATTTTTTTTTTGTAACTTACTGTTCAGGATTGCGAGATTGGTTTCTTTTGTTAGGTGCATGATTATCTCAAAGACAGCCAGCACAACTGTATAGGGTTTACAAGATCCCAATATTAGCTATACGGATATAAGAAAAGGGTATTTTTTTTGTTTGTTTGGTTTTTTATTAAAAAAAAAAAAATTATTGAAATATGATGTCTTAACCTGTATCAGTGTGAAGGAATGAGGAGATTGTGGAATAAACCTGTTGAATCACCCCACGTGTGAAATGTAGTGGATGGCTCTGTACAACTGTCGGTGAAACTGGGTTTTTTTTTTCTTTATTCATGATGTGACTTTTATGGCAGCGTCAAAAATGTTTAGCCCGGACAGTTCAAACACTCAAAACCTTTCACTTGAGAGCTAAGAAAGAAACGGTTGCCTTTTATTAATGAGTATCTGTTTAGGTTTTGTGCTGTAAGTCTACGTTGATCATTTCTTCACTATAACTAAGAGACACTAAAAGAGATGCACCTTGTTATTTCTGAATTCAGTAACGTTTATTTAAACTGAAGGACTAAACCATGTGTTTGAATGATGGCACGTGGGCTTTGTGGAACACGATGTATGTTGCATAGAAATCAAGGAAAAGCCGACCACGGTACGATTCAGAAATCTGGCTAAAAACCTACATCGTATTTTTCAGCTCTTTTGAAACTTGACCTCGTCCTGACTGAGTCTTGGCCTACTATTAACTCGGTCTGTGACCCCAGAACTAAATGCTCGGAACTTTTCAAAAAGAAAAAGCATTATTTAAACGGCTTGCCTTATCTAATTCCTCTACTAGCTTTTCTGTAAGTGTGAGAGAAGGTCAGTATGCGGGTCATTTATGCAATGTTTTATCAATGACGCTGATAACGTTCACCCCGGCTGACCCGGACTACGTGTGTGCAGCAGACGAATATGCAAGCCTTAGAAGACTTTCCTGGTGCAAGAGCAGCCAAACGGTTTTGGCCAAACAAGCCAATGCTTCAAGACCAAATATTTCTGTGAAGAGTGAATCCTAGAAGATACACTCCTGTAATATGGTGTGTTGACAGTCATATGGAAGGGAAAGAGAGCTTAGGCGATTTGATCAGTTAAGCTTTATGAAAAGTGCATATCTAGACTATGAATCACCAACTTGGAAGATTAAAAGGGATCATTTCTGATGCAAACAATAGAGACGTGTACAGTTGCAATCAAAATTATTCAACCCCCACTGCAAATCAGGTTTTTTGTCAAAATTTACAGACTTTAAGCTGCTTGCAATGAACAAATCGGACAAAAGCAACATAACGAATGCTTCAAGAGGTTTCTCCAAATTCAACTGAAAATGCCACTTTATAATGATTTCTCCAGTTTCAAAATGATTCAGCACCTTCATGGCAAACATCTTATTACTTAGTAGCGCACCCTTTTGCTGTTATGACCTGCTACAAACGAGATGCATATCTTCTGGCAGCGTTCCTAGGAATCTTATCCCATTCCTCATGAGCAATGGCCTCCAGTTCAGTAATATTCTTGGGTTTGCATGCTGCAACCGCCTTCTTCAAATCCCACCAGATTTTTCTATGGGGGATCAAGTCAGGTGACCGTGACGGCCCTGTAGAATCTTCCAGGACGACTTCTGCAACAAGCCTTGGTGAATTTGAGGTATGCTTTTAATCATTGTCCTGTTGGAAGGTCCAATGACACCCAAGCTTCAGCTTTGACGTTTTCTCCTAGGATTTCCTGAGACTTCAATGAATCCATCTTGTCTCCCACACGCTGCAGGTTTCCTGTGCCAGAGGATGCAAAGCAGCCCCAGAGCATCACCGAACCACCACCATGCTTGACTGTGGACAGAGTGTTCTTTCTTCATTCTTCTTCCTCCAGACATACCACTGATCCTTCTGTCGTTTATTTATATGATTTTGAGCCGACTTTTTTCTTGTGCTTTTGGGTCAGTAGTGGTGTACGTCTTGGAGTTCTGGTGTGGGAACCTTCTGCGTTTAATACGCACCTTACTGTGCTCAGTGAAACCTCAGTGCCTGTTACCACCAAGTCTTGCTGCAGGTTTTTTGCAGTCACTCGAGGGTTTTTCACAACCTGCCTTCTCAGAAATGTTTTTGCAGCCATTGATCGCTTCCTTTTTCTGGCCCATCCAGGTATTTCATAAAGGTATTTCATGGCCCCTAGCCAGTTCAGGTATTTCATGTGTCATGAAGCCCTTGAATAGTTGCATCAGGTGTGCTTGAGACAACGCCTGTTTTGCATATTTGTGCTTTTGTGAGTGATTCTATTCAGGGGGTTGAATAATTTTGAAACTAGAGAAATCAGAATAAGTTGCATTTTCAGTTGAATTTAGGGAGACCACTTGAATCGTTCGTTGTGTTGAACTATCTCTATTGCTTTTGTTTGATTTGTTCATTGCAAACAGCTGAAAGTCTGTACATTTTGACCTGATTTGCAGTGGTTTGGAACACAAAAATAATAAATTCAAAAACTTTGAAAATTATTTAAAAAATGGAGTCCATTTATCTTCTGGACTGGAACCACAGAATCAGAGGAAATTCTGTAAGGAAATAAGAACTTTTGTGCATTTAGGGCTGTAATCAGTCATCAACCAAAAGTTGTCTCAATATTTAGGAAAATATTTTGTGTTCAGAGACGGGTTACACGTGTGCTTAAATATATTTTCTCGGCTTTCACGTTAGATTATGCAAATTAACTTTGTGTGGTTCACGCCTCCTGAAGTTGCCAGATTTTTCTTAAGTAGAACCATGACATGGCAGATGGGATTTTTTATTTTTTTTTCAATAGCTTCTAGACTACCGCCCTTAAACACAAGCACTTGCCTTTTAAGCCTGAAAACATCAGGGGATCGACAGTGTGGACTTATTCTTTGCTGTCAAATGTAAGTCAGTGTAGAATCAATCATAAAAGTCTAATATATCGGTAACATATTGCTGCATGAATAGTTCTATTTGTAATCATATTACACACTGCAAATTTGGCATAATTTAACAAGATGGCTTCTGCCCTCATTATTTGGTAGCTTATAAAATTGCCCCTGATCCTGCACATTCTATTATGTGTGTGTGTGTGTGTATATATATATATATATATATATATGTGTGTGTGTGTGTGTGTGTGTGTGTGTGTGTGTGTGTGTGTGTGTATATATATATATATATATGTATATATGTATATATGTATATATATACATATATATATATATATATATATATATATATATATATATATATATATATATATATATATATATATATATATATATATATATATATATTTTTTTTTTTTTTTAAAGGTACTTTCATGTGCTCTCTATTAAAGAAAACATGACCATGGTTTGAAGAATAAGCTGACCGAGTATCTGTTATGCTTACAGCTCACTTTAAATTAATTCATAATTTAATCCATTAAAAAAAATCGTCATATTTCTCTCAAGTGACTTTCAATAGTTTTGTTTAATTTTTTTAAAACTGCATTTACAGGCTAAAACAAAAATTTCAACACGACATTGCGGTTACGTCAAGCTGACGGACAGTGGTGTTGGCATTATTAATACTGCTCCCTACACAAGGTTAACTGGTCTCCTGTGCCAGCACTGCTTCAGCATGAGCACCAGCCCTATGTCAGTTGGAAGGGGTTCACTGAGGGTCGGTGATCTGTGCTACATGGATGAGTGAGTGCGAGGTGGCCCTTGAGCTGTCCAGCAGGGATCATACCAGCAGGGTCAATGTGAGATGAGAGGCATTTGCACTAAGTCCATGAGATTCTGTCCATCCCCAGGGCTTGACGTCCTGTTGAGTCACATGTGCTTGCGTTCAATGTGCAAAAAAGGGAAAGACTGGTCAGGGCAGAACTAGGAGATATGACGTGAAGAAGGAATGTTAGTAATCTATGTTGGAATGCATGTGTGTTTTATTTATTGTAATTTAAGCGTATTAAGATTGCATGTTTTGCAATATCTTGTGTTCAAGAGAGTTCCGGTACCATTAGGGAGGATTTGATTTAGTATTTTAAAGCAACCATTAAAATAATGTTTTGATAAAGTACTACTCAAAATGTATACAAAGTGTCACTGGTGAAGAAAGAATTTCCAGAATATTCTCAAACTCATTTATTGTATTTTCATCATCTGCACTCAATGCACAAATTGTTTTTCTGAGTTTAGATGCGTAGCTTTCTTTAAAAAAAAAAAATATATATATATATATATATATATATATATATACACACACACACACACACACACACACACACACACACACACACACACACACACAAAAACCGCTCTTCTAAGCAAGAAGTACTTGTGTAGCTCCAGGTTGAGCTTTTATTGAGGACGCTGTTGTGCAACCAGGCTTTCCCATGAACACTTGCCTTACTTTTCCGTCCTGTTCGAATCTGACAGGAGGACTCCACACTAGTGAGTGTGAAAAACAATGAATCTTCTAATATGAATCTGTGAATCTACTTGGTGAATGAATAATAATAATAATAAATAAATAAACATATCTGGCCAGTCGTTGGTGTCGTTCAAGCCATGTCGGATTTACAGTAACCTCTAGATGACAACAAAGATGTTCTGCTCGGGACTGTTCTCATCTTCAGAATTATGCATTACTATATGCCAAAATGAATCCGGCTATCGCAATAACGAACATACTGTCAGATTTTATGGGGGGGGGGACCAGCCTGATTTAAGTAATCAATAGACAAAACCACAATATTCCTAGTTTACAAGTTATAATTACAAGTTCTAGAAGGACGTGAATGCTTTTTACAAGTTGGAATCTCGTAATTACGACACGGCGTGAACTAGCGTTGGGCGATCTTGTCCATAGTCGGATCGTCCTATCGTCAGCCTGTGAGTTGGCCGATGCACGAGATTGTCGCGTGCAGGGCAGTAGTTATTTGCTCATAGATTTACTCGTATTATTATATATTTTATTATATTTGTTATAATAAAAAACTTACTTTTCGAGAGTAATGTCTCCTCCCTCCAGAAACATTGCCTCTACCTCGGAATCAATATATGATTCATCACTGTTTACTTCTGAAACTATCATCCCAAGACTACATTCTTCCAGCACATGTTGGAGCGAGTATTTTTGTTTTCCTTCTTCCATTGAAGTTATGTTTAATAAAGAGGAATGACACAGGGAAGAAATTATTGAACACGCTAAGGGAAATATATTTAATACTTAGTGGAGAAGCCTTTGTAGTGACAGCTTCAGGATGCTTCCTGAATGAAGAAATGAATCAGCCACAGTATTCAGCTGGGGGGCTTTTGTGATCCTTGATCTTTAGCTCTTTCCACAAATGTTCAATAGGATTCAAGTCAGGTGATTGACTGGGCCATTCTAACACCTTGATTCTATCTGAATCCAATTGAGAGTTTCCTTTGCTGTATGCTTTGGATCGCTGTCCTGCTGGAAGGTCCATGCACGTCTCATCATCATCCTGGTGGATGGCAGCAGATTCTTGTCAAGAATCTCCCGGTAAAGGGCTCCATTCATTGTTCCTTTAATTATATGAAGTCTGCCAGTACCATGCGATGGAAAACAGCCCCACACCATGATGCTTCCACCTCCAAACTTCACTGTTGGTATAGTGTTTTTAGGGTGATGTGCCATTTCTTCTCCAAACATGGTGTGTAGTATGACGGCCAAAAAGTAAAATTTTATTCTCGTCTGACCAGACTATACTCTCCCAGTATTTCATAGGCTTGTCCAAATGAATTGTGGCAAACTTTAAACGAGCTTCGACATGCCTTTTCTTTAGTAATGGAGTCTTGCGGGGTGAGCGTGAGCAGTGGAGTGCATTGCCTATTGTTTTCTGTGACGATGGCACCTGGAGGTGTTTCTGGAGCACTTTCCGAGTGGTCCTTGGCTCTTGGGCTACTCTTCTGACTCCCTGGTCAGAAATCTTGTGAGGAGCTCCTGTGCATAACCGGTTGATGACGGCGTGATGATGTATCTACTTAATGGCCCCAATGGTGCTTACTGGAGGATTCAGAAGTTTTGAAATACGTCTGTATCCGATTCAATCAATATGTTTTGCAACAATAAGGTTGCGAAGGTCTTGGGAGAGCTCTTTGCTTTTATCCATCATGAGATGTTTCTTGTGTGACAACTTGATAATGAAAAGCCTTTTTTATAGACCATCAATTTACCAACAAAGCTGATATTAATTTGCATAGAGGGGAGTATAATTACTTTTTAACTACTTGCGGATTTCAGCTAGTTCCTTGCCTTGGAAAACTGCTTTTTCTTAGTGTCTTCAATCCTTTTTTTCCTGTCTCATTCCACTTTTATTAGAAAAAGCATGTCTGGTGAAAATTTCATATGAATAACCTCATTGGAAATATTTACTGAAAAAAATTTTGACTCGTTCAATACTTCTTTCCCCCACTGTAACTAGTGTGTTGTTCTCTGCTATGTATTACACCAATGAGCTCTGATGTAAATTGATTTGACCATAATCCCTCAGATAGAATTCTCGCCAAAACACAAAAAGGAAAGTGTATTGCCCGAACTATGAAGGACACGGGGTTAAGGCAGGGGAAGGTTGGGAAGCTAGGTGTCCTAGATTTTCATTCTGTGGCTTTAAAGAGGCAGAGGCTTGTATTGTTGGAATAAGTGAAGGCTTGAGGTGTAGTAAGCAGCAAGATGTTAAATCGAAAACCTGACTAAAGTCTAAAAAACCCCTCTTGGCTTCAGCGTGCACTTGCTGTCAGTGAGAGAGAGAGCGTGTCTTTGACTGAGTGTTCGGCAGGGACAGTTTGACGTAAACCAATTAATAGGGACAGTTTTATTTTGGCACCATTTTCAACAGCCTAAAACTGAGTGCACTTCATAAATTCAGAGGCTCAGGAAGTCTTTTCCGCTTTGCGGTGAAATGAAGACGGACGAGGCGAGACGCTCCCTTGCCCTGCTGTTGCTTCAGCCGTTGTGTGTCTCTACATCCCCTCCAGTTGTCGATTTATTAAGCAGTGCACTCTGTCTATGTGCGTCAGCACTGACTCGAGGAGTCTCGTGAGGCTGTACGCAGCTCAAGAGCACTGTCTCGTGTCTGGACAACGTCAGCCCCCCCCTCCACCCCAAACCCTTTCCTAAGTGTGCACACGGTTTTGTGCGAAGACCTGGGCGTCTGTGCAAGAACTTGATGAACACAGTCTCTGTGCAAGGACCAAATAGAAGAGACGCACACACACACACAGCTCATAGCTGGCTGCAGGCTATCAGGATGACACTACATTGCTTATTTTTTCAAGATTTGCTGTTAAGACTGCGAGGCTGGATGACTTTTGCATCTGGTTCGACTTTACTGTTCAAAGCATAGAGCCTCTGCCGTCCTCGTCTGTTTGGCTTTTGTTGTTTTGCACCAAAACAGTCTTTAGTCATTTGCTACCCCATTGGAGTTCCATTGAAGTCCAGACAAAAGACGTAGCTCGGGTTTTGCGATCCCTCGTAGTTTCTGTGCGAGTGTGTGTGTGTGTGTGTCCGTTTGGTACACATGCCTCCCAGCTGTAATCCCCTTCAAGCTTATACATTCAGTGAGGAAATATAAATAATACAAGAATATGAAATTTCATTGACTATGGTGCACGCATACAATTCATAATTCAATAATATGTAATACCATCAATTAAGTAAGTAATTATTACCCATCATACCACAGCACTGTTGAATTCTCAGTTCTTCTTGGTCAGAAGATGTTGAATACTATTCCATACTTACAGCAGCACTGAGAGCAGTTCCAGCTGTAAGTCAGATCACAGGTTTATATTAACATGCCAGTTCTAAAAGTGCTATTTAACAAATAATAATTGGTACTGTGAAGCTTTGTGCAAAGAGTGCGTCCATTTAACATTCATAGGAGGAGTCTCCAGTGTCAAAGAGGTAAAGCTGTTCCTTTAAGCGTTCTAGCACGAGAAAGTCTTCGGTGCGTTGGAACGACTGTTTATGGCTTACATGTTATGACTTAATGTTCCATAACATTAAGTGTAACTATAAATATATAAAAGTTATGACGTGGTCTTTTAATTAGTGTGATATTCTAATAACTGACATTGCTGTAGTGTAAGAGGATTAAATCAATTCAGTGCATGCTTTTTATTTATTTATTTATGTGTTTATTTATTTATTTATTTATTTTACTTTTAGGAACACAAATCCAGTTCAGGATGGTGTCTGTATCACACCACCTCATCACGATTAATTCGGGTAACCGCACACCCCATTATGTTTTATCCTTTATTTATATGTGACCTGTATCAGGCAAATGATCCTGGAGCAGATGTGCAACTAATAACGGCAAAAATGTAATGAGCAACTCTTATTCATAGACATCTGATCTTGATCTGTAGCTTTTAGAGTCATCATCTTAGCTAATAAACAAAATAAATAAATAAATAAATAGTCTAGGCCCTCTAGTCTTCTTTGTCTTTTCATGAACTCTTTTTCTAACATTCTAAGTATTAAACCAAAAGCTAATTTCCTTCCGGTTCCTTCTCCTTTCCTCTGACGTACTTTTATCGTTCCTCATTTTAATCGTTACACAACTCGCTACCGTTTACTGGTTTCGTTTTCATTCATAAAAACGATATGTCCAGTGACTCGTTTAGTCTGACCAAATGATCCCCTAATAAAAATACACCGAGAAATACAATCCAGACGTTACACTCCAATACTTGCCCTACATTACAACGTTAACATTTAAAGGATGGCTTCTGCAGAGGCTAGGCCACATCCGAGGATGTACGTCAACATCGGCTCTCAGACGCCACAGAGTGCATTAAAACCACACACTAGCTCGGCAAATGGCTGCCCGCGCTGACAACAAAGACAATAAACGGCAGCACTTAGCAAACACACAAGGACTTAATTGCCTATTAAACACAATCAAGTTGGGCGTCGTCTTCCCTCAGCTCCGTCGGGACCGCCTGTCTTTCCCTGGAGATGCAGCAGTACAATAAACAACGAGTCCCACGGAGTCATTTAAGAATGCTCCATTTCTCAGATTTCGATATCAAAGCTCTGTGCATCAGACCATACCTTATGCTGATTTGGATATTCTCTTAACAGCTAAGCCCTATCACGTTATGTGAACGTTATAGAGGTCATGGTGATTTTGAGTTCATGTGATTGATCCGTCATATCTGGTCAAAATTATTAAGTGTAAAGGGTAAGTGGACTTGATTGAAAATATGAAGAATCCACTGGAAGCCCTAGTGTCTTTTAAAAGTCCTGTCTGAATTTTACACATAATTCAGACTAATAATAAGCATTAGATTTTCAATTTGTAAAGCTTTTTAGGCTTCTCTGATGGAAAATTTTTATTTTGTTTTATTTATTTATTTATTTATTTATTTATTTAAAAATCCTCTCCAATGGAGTTTTCAAAACACTTTCCATCATGTCTCGCTCAATTTTACTGGAAAGTACAGGGTGTGGGGGTGTAGTCAAAATCTGAAGCTTACATTAGCTATCTTGTTTTGAGCTAGCATGAAAAATACTGTACATGTCGATTTGGAACTTCACAAAAGTTGGGTTAAATTTGAATAAAAGTAAAGGCACATGTTTAAAACCTGTGTCCACCAATGCTGAAGCTCACTGCATACTACCCTAAAACTTTTAGAATTTAATATATATATGTGTGTGTGTGTGTGTGTGTGTTTATTTATTTATTTATTTATTTTTAAATGGTAAAAATGACAAATAGGTGGTCACAAATTATGTCACTGCTGCTTTAATCTTAAATTACATTAAAAGAGACACCGGGGGGAATTCTAACTCGTTAAATACTAACTAACATTATTGGATCAGACAAGTCATGATTTTACGTCCTGTGTATTTTATACTAATATGGGAAGCAGTGTGCTATTTCGATTAAGCCTTTAGTTATACACTGAGGTCAGATTTTCTACTCTAGCCGAGCGAGTGATTTTCTTTGCCAATCAGCGCAGCCTCATGCTAGTGCGTGCCACAAGTTTCATTCACTGTTAATTCTGTTGACTCGAACTGTTCTTCGAAATGACTGTGACGAATGTGTGTCTCACTGCTCTGATATTTGTACAAGCGAAGCACCGGGACTGATGGCAGTGGCTGTCTTGCAGGTCTGACGGATGAGAAAGTGAAGGCGTACCTTTCCCTGCACCCACAGATGCTGGATGAGTTTGTGCTGGAGAGCGTGAGCGCGGAGACGGTGGACAGATGGCTGAAGCGCAAGAGCAGCGGCCCTCCTACAGGTATGCTGTCCTGCAAAAGCAGCATGAGCTCTGCTATTATCAACAATCTCCTCCTGTGTCCACTTGCTATTTGTGCCATGATCTTTGCTGGCTTTTCGGAGGTGTGTTGAGCTTTTTTTTTTTTTTCTTCTATTTTTTTTATATAACCACCTTGTGAAAGAGACAGTAAATGTGACTTTATAAACTGTTTTCAATACTTGTAAATGTAAGCATAGCTTCTAGGGGAGTAGTGGTTGTTTTTGTACAACTTGCATCTTCCTTGGTTTTCACATAAAAAGTTATTACGCTCTATTCATTGTGGATCTACAAAAATGTGTTCTGTCATTTTCTACATGGTGCAGCTTGTGGTGTTTGGCTTCAGTGCATGGTTTTCAGAAGGAATCAGACTGGCGGGGAAACGGTTCTGGCCGGGAGAAAGGGTGACCTCACCATATCCGTTGAACTTGGAACATATACACTTGCGTGGTTCATTAAAATAAAATGCCAAACTTGTAGTTGAATTATACTGTACATCTCCCTCCCTAAATAAATACAACCTCCTAGAAACTGCATGGTAAACTTACAGAGTTGCAATTGCCAAAGCACTAAATACACTGCATTTCTTTTCACTGTCAAATCTGTATGTTCGAGTGTGTGAGTAACTGGAGCCGATGAGCAAATGAAAGCGCGCCAGTGAAAGCCTGGGCGAAATGGTTTACTGCGTGCATACAGGTCATTAAAGGCCTGGCGCTGCCATGTCCTGCTCGCACTGTGTCCGCTTTACCAGACCCACCACAACCATCAAGGGGCTACAGCGCTGGCGGCCAGCCTAAGCTCAGCCTCTGACGTCATAGCCAACCTCTAGGGGCATGCAGGCAGCCGGAGAGGAGTGGAGGTGTGGGGAGGGGCCACAACGTGTCGCATTTTGGAAATGTTTTCTGCATGAGCGCAGCAGCAGAGCTGGAGGATGTATGTTGAGCGGCCTCGGTGCTTTCCTACATAGTGTGTGCGCACACTTAAAGGGATGCAACCTGACTCATTTTTTATTTTATTTTTTTAAGAGCACAAGAGGCTACATCTGAGTCGAATTGATTTAATGACGCTTTTATATAAGGCAACATGTTACCCTCGAGGCAAACATCGAGTCCGCAGTCTAAATGCTTTGCTCTGGTCGAGGCATTGACTCTTTGGCTTGGTTAATAATAAAACAGTCAGACAAGATGTCAGCTCCAAGATGCCGTCCCTCCGTTTGTGTTTATACTTTGGCTTCACATACGATGTAGGGACAAATTTGTTGCCGTTAAAATGTGATTTATCCCGCACTGCTGTTGAATTCTCGAGCCTGAAGCCGTGGATTTACAGTTGAGGTCGTAAGTTTAAATACGCCTCGCGGAATCTGAAAAATGTTCATAATAATAATAATAATTCCAAAATAATACATTTCACATAACAGATGTTTACATGTAGTCCACAAGACACAATAATACCTGAATTTCTACAAATCAACCGTACACTTGATTCTTTATACAGGTAACAACACAGTATTATCAACGACTGTGTTTATGTTGTGTATTAGTTGTTCATGAGTCCCTTGTTTGTCCTGAGCAGTTAATCTGCCCACTGTTCTTCAGAAAAATCCTCCAGGTTCTGCTCATTCTTTGCTTTTCCTGCACCTTCTGCATATTTTCCCCCTTTTCAACACGGGCTATACGATATTGAGATTTCACACTGAGGACAACTGAGGGACTCGTGCACAACTACTACGTAAGGTGCAAACATTCACTGATGCTCAAGAAGGCAACACCATACATTAAGAGCCGGGGGGTGTAAACTTTTGAACAGTATGATCAGTGCAAATTGTTATTTTGTCTTCTGGGAAATATGGAAATATCTTATGTAGCTACTGAAGGGCAGTATTTAATAAATAAATTTCAAAAATGATGATCTTCAAACAAAATGATAACAATTTACACCGATCATCCTGTTCAAAAGAAAAACACAATGCTGTTCCGAAAGTCAGGTGTACCTGTGGCAGGCCCGAACTGCGCTGTAATCATCTGTCTTTCACATTTATTCATTTAGCACACGCTTTTATCCAAAGTGGCTTAGAATGAGGAAATACAAGCGGAGAACAATGCAAGTAATGCTACCATACACGATTTTTAATCGAGTTCTAGAGAAGCAGAGTATGAAGCAGAGTATGAAGCAGAATGTGGTTTGATTATTTATTTATTTATGCATGTGCGCGAGTACACATATATAAAATAAAATTAGGGCTGCAACTAACGATGACTTTCATAATTGATTAGTTGGCCGATTATTTTTTTCGATTAATCAATGGATTTTTTTTCAGGTTGGTAAAAAACGAATGTGTTCCATTTGAGACTATATTACCTTTCTAAAATTCGTACACTAGACCAGTGATTCTCAACCTTTTGTGAGCTTTGGAACCCTAGCATATTTCAAACAATCCACAAGGACTCCCTCACTCCACAATTATAGACTATATAGTCAATATATATTCATATTTAACATTAATAATATTAACATTAAAATTGAATCAAACTGTTTTTTTTGTTTTGGTTTGGGTTTTTTTTTTGTTTTTGTTTTTTTTACATTTTATAGTTGGTGTGACATTTAATTTGACTCTCTGAATAATCATTTGTTTGTTTATTTTATCCATCAATGTCGACTTGAACTTGTCTACCGCTCATAGGTTTTTGCAAATCATCATTTCATTTGTAAATAAATTTAAAATGAATCCATCAATGAACGATCGTCAGCTCAGCTAATCTCATTTGAATGTTTTGATACAGTTAACAAAAAATATCTATGAAATATTATTTAAACGTTTTTAAAACTTTCCTACAGACCCCCTGCAATTACACCACTGACCACTAGTGGTCCGCGGACAGAACCGCTCAGGCGCCGGTCGTTAACCGATCGCAAGTTGCGTGAGGGAACATATACCTCAAAGAGAGTGTTGGGGGGGGGGGGGGGTGCTGTTCTAGACAAGGCCTTGAATTTGATGCAGGCAGCTACAGGAAGCCCAGTGGAGGGACATGAAGAGGCGTGTGAGATGGGTTCTTTTGGGCTAGTTGAAGACTGTGTGCTGCTGCATTCTGCATTTACTCCTGTTGACAAACTTTATTGATTTTAGCTGCTATAATGCAAGTGATAACCAGAACGAACATCCTCCCCAACATTAAATGCAACTATATTTGTCACTTACTAATAAATGAATAGTGGTAATTTTTGACAAATCACCGTGTTATGAAAGGGAAAAACACTTTGGGACGTGTTGTTATTGAAAAATAATCTGCTATGTGTTAGGTGCTCTATCATGTTTATTCCTTTCATAGTGGACAGAAAGGCCTCTTAAAAACAAACCAAGGACCTCAGACCCTCCCAATTTTTCAGGCATGGAACATTTGCATTAATCTCTCCAACAAAGTGTGTGTGCATGTGTGAGTGAAGAGAAGGAAGCACAACCACTGCAGAAAATTATTTAAAAAGATATCATTTTTCTGCTAATGTTGATGCACAGCTGGCTGTCCTCTATGCACTTGATTGAGGATCTGAAAATGAAGCTAATTGATGCCTACAAATCGCAGGATGCTATAAACAGAAATCAGAGTGCTTCCAACTCACAATTTCCACTGTCTGAAATGTCATTATGACATGGCAATTAAGAGGAACTGTGGAAGACAAGGCAAGATCTGGAAGACCAGGAAAAATACCAGATAGAACTGCCCACATGCTGCAAAGCAAGACGCCAGTATGAGAGTAAGGACCTGCAGAAGGAAACCTCTGAAGGAAACCTTATTTGCCACCTCATCACAATATTGGGTGTCTGAAGTATGCAAAACAATTTCTGGATAAAGCCAGAGGCATTTTTGTAGTGCTGTGGACTGATGAATTTGATTGGACAAGCGGCGTTCTAAGAGTGCTGATGTTTATTTAACGGCACTGGCATGACCTGTCTGTATTCAATGGATACAGTTTTCAATTCTAGTTTGCTACTACATTGAAACTGTTACTACACTACAGGTTGTCGGCATGGCACCACAAAACTCTCTATCCAGCTGTGGCTTCTTTGGAAACTGAGGACAGTCAGTAAAGAGATGTGAAACTGACAGTTTATGCCAAGATGGTCAGTGTGGGCAGTGAGCAGTGTCTGTTCTGCAATGACGAATTCCTGACCAGAAATTTCTCAGGCAATGAGACCGTAAGAATACGACTGTAGGAATAAGAATAAGACTGTAGGACAAATTACCGCCTGTGGTGAATTGTAGTGGCTCAGTAAGCAATACCATGTGCAGGAGGCTGTGCCATGTTGTGTTCTGTCCATGGCTTTAGCTGTATGGATCATCACATGACCTCGATTGTAACATTTTACGTGCCTGAGTGTCTACAGGTCCCCACATGTCTCTCCCAGCACTCCAAAGATGGAGGGGGGGGGGGGACCCTCACAATCCTGATGATCCCTAATCATGTGACTGTGTTTCTCTGCATCTCTCTCTCTCTCTCTCTCAATTCCTTAGATCTTTCCTATACCATGTTCTAAGCTAGTGCTCTCATTCTGATAGCTTCGTGGACATGACTATATTTCTGGATCCGTTGCACCCGAAGAATGAAATGCTCTTTTGTCTCGACATTCATGTTCAGGATCTTCATATGCTTTATTTAAGCAGTAAAACCTCAGAGGAAGTGGTTCTTTTGCTTTCTATTGCAACAGTTTGCAAAGTAAGGACAAAGATGACGCACATAAACTAAGAACATTGTTTCCCACGTACATTTTAACATCTGCAGTCTCTTCCACCACAAAAAGCAGATTCACAAGAAGTGGCTTGTTGGTACGTCTGTGTATGTTATTGTTTATTTGCTTTTCGTTACGATATGAAAATTGGGAAAACAAGGGAACATTTTGAATTGCTTCTACTCGTTTCACCATGCAAAGTCTAGAAATGAAAAATTCATGAATTCCAAATATGAAGAAAAAAATTGCCCACTAAAGTACAGCAGCTATTCTCTGGTCCAGATGTGTATTCTGGAATCTTATTCAGTTTTCATAAAAGCTCCAACTAAAATAGGAACAACATGGGCAGAAATAAAATTTGTGTAATTAAAACATTGTTAAAATCTTGGAAAATTTGTTATTAATTTTTTTTTTATTATTATTTTACTGTAGCTAGTCAGTATATGCAAATACCCATCTGGGTCATTCATTTGAGATGAATTAGAAATATGAATTAGAAATAAATAAATAACAAGAGAGAAATGTTAAAGCTTTTTGTAATATGAATTGTTTTAAAGCCAGCACCTCGTTTTCATATTTAAAAAAAAAAATTAAATAAAAGAAAAATGAATGAGTGCAACGTACGTCGTTGTTGTTCCTGCCTCCGTGAAAACAGTCCAAATTTAACACCGGTTTCCTCACAGGTTTCCCTGTTTTTCCGTGTTGGTTTGCTGATGAGGAAGTGCTTTGGTTGTTGTCCACCTTTTCCAAGGATAATTAAATGTATGAAAAAATAGTAATTATAATAAGTTATTTTTTGACGTCAAGAGATGCTATATTTTGTTAACATTACTATTTGTTAACATTTACTCAGTGGTCGCAGTTACAGCTTTTGTGTAGTAGTAATAATATGAATAATAATAATAATAATAATAATAATAATAATATCTGACCAAAGTAAGTCATGTTATTTTTCTTTATACTTATAATCTTTTTTTTTTTCTTTTTAAACAATTCAACAGCTTAGAGTAATGTGACCATTGCTGTTACTTAGCAACCTGTGGTCAGCTGAATGATGCATATTTGGTGGTGTTGGTGGGGTGGACAAGTGCAGTTATCAGATACAACATCGCTGCTAGAACACTTTTTTCAACCAATCAGCTTGCATGTTGGGAGCTAACCGTTGTATAATTAAGGTTAAATGCAAACAGTGAAGTCTGAGGCGAATCTCCTGGTCTCAAGTATAAACAGAGGTGAACAGTGTGTGAGCAGCTGGACTTCCCTCCTGCAAAATGTGAACAGTCATGTTTTGTATCTTGTGACTGCATTTACCCTCAAAGCACACATTCCTAACACATTGCCCCACTATGGTTGTGTAACATCTATGATTGCAGTATAATGGCCAATTTAGCCTGTTCGATTTAAGCGTTGTGTGTGTGTGTGTGTGTGTGTGTGTGTCTAAATGAATATTCTCCATACGGTTTTTGAGCGTAAAAATTCATGCAAGCCTATAATCAGCATGTGTGCGTGTCAAAAGTCTGTGAGTACTGGCAGTCAACAAACCAGCAAAGGTGCAAGTACAGGACTACAGACGTGTGTGACTGACTACTGAGGTGTGTGAAACTGGTGAGGTGTTATCCTGTCTGTCTGTGTGTGTGTGTGTGTGTGTGTGTGTGTGTAGTTTGGCTGTGACTAATGAGCCCCCTCAGGCCCTACTGACGTCAGTGGCCCCCTCCCCACTCCCCCTGGCGCTCTCGCTCGCTCGCTCGCACTCTCTCTCTCTCTCTCTCTCTCTCTCTCTCTTACTCACACACACACACAAACACACACACACACACGTGCTTGGTACTTAATAATTTCCCAACATATTCAGTGTACCCTTTCTAGAGGAACAACACAGCTGGGATATAGCCTGCAACTCTGTCCTCCGATGCACACACTTACTATTGCTTACTCTTTTTCTCTCTCTTGTTTTAATCTGACTCTCTCTCATTCACACATATGCATACACACACACACAGTGATTTATGACCCAGTCAGACTGTCTGCGGCTGTGTGGCTCTAATCACTTTGGCACTAAAGCAGAGCGCTATGGATGACGTGCTCGGGAAAAATGGCTGAAATGTGCCATAATTTAGTTACAGCAATAGAGTAGCCTCAATGTGCAACTTGTTTCTAGTTTCTCCTTTGGCTCAGAATATGTGGAAGGAACTGTGACAACATTCTTCACATACATACACATTTATTACTTGTTTTGTTTTCTTGTTTTTAACACTTGCTTTCTCCCAAGATCGCCTTCATTGTTAAAACAACCATTTTATGCCTCCGTTCCTTTTTTTTTTTTTTTTTTAATCGTTTTCATTTTTGCTTCCTACATTTCTTGCTGCAGTCATTAATTGCAACTCCACTCAGCTGCACTAATTCAATCGATATTCCCCTGTGCAAAGATGACGCAGACGTTCTAAGATTTGTTTAGGACGCCTCATTTTAGAGTAAGACGCAGGCGTACTAACTGTTGCTTTAACTACGCAGGTTTGCATGCAGGTGCATTGAGAACGTGTGGGGAAAATTAAATAAAGGAAATACATAAACAAGTGTAAAAGAAGGAAAGACGAAAGAAAGGGATGAAAGCGGGGGGGTGAAGAAAAGGAAAAAAGCAGAATGATCAAAAAGGAAACTAAACCAAACAAAATAAAGAGGGGGGGGAGCAATAAAATAATAAATGTAAACAGTGAGAAACCTCCAGGTTTTGTCCATAGGAACCTCGTGATTAATTAGCAGTATTTTAATGCTCTCAAGCACTAAACATCAATCAGAGAGATCTGTGAGCTATAAATCGAGATAATACATTGACTTTTGTATATATCTGACTCGATATATGACGTGTTTTAAGGGTCAGTGCAAGGTCCTGCCATTTGTTTGGGAATCCCAGGTGAATCTCCTGCCGTAGCCTGTGGTGAGGCTGTTGCTGGGATCCTGGCTTACCCAGTATGCTTCCACCAAGCTCGGAGCCAAACACACACGCTCACAGATGGAACAGTAGCGCCCTCCGCCTGAGCGCTCGGCCTTCGAGCTCCCACCATCCAGCAATGTGGATATGAGAGAAAGACGGCAGGGGGACCGGGTGGTAGATTGGGCTTTGTGAGGCAGCCGAAGCTGTTTGTCAGCTGTGATTGGACGCTGGCTACAGGCACACAGATCAGCATGTGCGGTGGAATCCGATAGCCTGGGAAGATAAGGCCAGTGCGGTTTACCTGCAAGATCAAAGATGGATGTTCACATTTGAGCGGTATTAACACTAGTAAAGAGAGAGAAACATCGTACAGCCACAATCACAGTGTCCACTTTTGTAGAAATCTTTAGGCAAACCGAAAGAAAGTCTCTACAGCAATGATCCTTTTCAGAATAATGAAAGGAAACATTTAGAAATAATTTTAAAATGCTCCTGGAAAGCAATAAATAGTCAAATACTAATTCTAATGATTATTTTGGTGCGATTTGTGGTACTTGTCTGCAGACTTAAAAAAAAAAATATATATATATATATATATATATATATATATATATATATATATATATATATATATATATATATATATATATATATATATATATAATAAATGATTTGAAGCAGTCATCTACTAATATGAATTAATATTAACATTCTTTAATGACATTTACAATTCTGTAATGTTGTTCCTTCAGACATGGGAATGTCTTCAGGTCAGAGAGCTTTGAGGTTTTATAGCTGCCATAACGTACGTGAGAACAAGAAGAACTTGTTTCATGGATGTTCCATAAATGTAACTACTAATTACTGTTAATTGACGGCACATTCCTGCGGTGTAAGAGAACTTGAACACTTCAGGATGTTACATAATGGTAAACAGTCAACTTATTGAACAAAGAAAAATCTCAGTCACATCTAATTGAGCTGCTTACTACAAGCGGTAGACCTAAAATGAAACATTTTAGTTTCACTGAATAATTCAATTCAGATAACTAGAAGTCGTCTTTATTGATCACGTATACATTACAGCACAGTGATATTATCTTCTTCGCATATCCCAGCTTGTTAGGAAGCTGGGGTCAGAGCGCAGGGTCAGCCATGATACGGCGCCCCTGGAGCAGAGAGGGTTAAGGGCCTTGCTCAAGGGCCCAACAGTGGCAGCTTGGCAGTGCTTCCGATCAGTAACCCAGAGCCTTAACCATTTAAAGCATTCAGATTGTTAAAGCAATCTGAACGAGTTATTTAGTGATCATGGACCTGTCAGTCAGTCAGACCTGTAGCTACTTTACCAGTGTGTGATATCTCATGATCCTTTAATAGAGCGAGAGAGAGAGAGACACTCTCTGTAAATCTGACTCTATGGTGTGCATGGGGTTTTTTTTTCTTCTTCTTTCCCCCCCCCCCTCTCTCCTGGTTCTGATCTGACATAGTGATACCCTTGTCTGAAATATTTGTCTGTTTTACATATTAATGTATGTTCTACCTTACTATTCTTGCTGTCATCCTGCTGCAACACATAATTTCCCCACGTAGAAGTAATAAAAGATTTTCTTATCTTAAAATTGTGTACACATAACTGTGTTCCTTTTGTTTGACATGAGACACTTGTTCTTGTGCCAATTACAGTACAATTGCAGGTAGAAACTGAAGGATCCTGGCACCCAGGGCCAGTGTTGGGCCGATACCAAAAAAAAATTAAAATGGCGGCTCAAATATTTGAAGAAAAAAGAATGAATTGGCTTCGATCTTGAAACAAATGGAAAAGATTGCAGTTGGATTTGGAAATGATGATTATTATTATTATTTAAATGTCTATTTTATGTGCAATGCAAGTGATGTTTGTGTGAAAGCCATGTCTTTAGCTATGTATTGTTCCTGTATTTTTTTTTCCTTTTTTTTTTTCTTTTTTAAATAAATGTTGTGCTTCAATAATTTTCTTTCTATTTAAGCTTAGTATTTTATTTTTTTAAGGAAAAACAAATTGGAAGAGTATCCCTGTCAGCAGATACTCAAGGTTTCAGTGTCAGTAGAAGTATTGGAAAAGTGGTATCACACCATCTCTATATTCTTTCTTGAGACAACAGATATATATGATGAGTCATGAGAATCGGTCAAAGGAATACCTCGGAGCCGATCGTTTGCATAGAATTGATCAATGTCTGTTGCTGCTGCTGTGTCACTCTGCTGCTGTCATCAGCTCCAGGTCGTGCACTTTAGAAAATAGAAAATGAACCGTCACTGTCTGTCGCTTGCTCGTGTGAACGCAGGGTCAGGCTGGGACATGCCTGCTGCGTCATATTTCAGTTAATCAAGGACTAATTTCCCAGCATTCTCAATAACTGCACCAGGGAGGCAGTTTTGCTGTACGTTAAATATAAAATAAAAATTTACCTTTTTTTTTCCAGGTTTCTTTTTACCACACGTTCTTTACAGTATTTTAAATGACTTATAGTCGTTAGCAGCATAAAAGTATGAATACTGTGAAAACTGGCTAGCCAAAGTGTTTTTTGTTTTTTTTTGCCGCATGTGCTATACACCGACTGTTTGTGGTTAATTTTCTAATGCAAAATAGACATGCAATGTCACTAAATAGTCTTCTTGATGCTTTCTCTGTCCATTGTATTTGCACTTTGGTGAGCGTGCATTGTGTCCCTGAAATGGCTCGTCACATGTTGGGTCACATGTTGCTTAATGACGCAGTGACTGAGTGCCATGGCAGCCACTAATGTACACTAAATCACATTACCTCAGAGTAGAGAGGAGCCTTATGCGTCTTGTTTTCAGGCCCACATCTGTCCACCTCGTGCCATGAAAAGTGCTTTCTTCCTCTGAGCCTTGATTCAGTAGCTGTCTTTCACTGATGAGAAGGTTCTGCTCAAATGCCTGTCTGATCATGATATGACACAATGATACGCTTTGAGCAGCTAATGTCCATATTCACAAACTCGCGTTTCGCTCTTTTTGCAGACATTTATGTGTTAGCATGTTGCTCTGTCCGTCCAGGGCTGTGTTGCACTGCCACTATCGGTGTCTCCAAAAAATTTGTGTCTGTATTCAGATTTTAAGCCCAAAGTGGACTTGGCATAAGCTTATTAACCTTTATACTATGCCTTTGGAAACCCTGGAAACAACCCCAGCGGTAGAAATGCTTGCACTGTTCCTCTACCTAAACTACATCACTCCAGTTCAGCTAGAGATGTATGCTGGAGTTTTTTTTTTTATTATTATTATTATTTGTTAAAAAAAAAAAATTTAACCCCACTCATGCAGTTTTTATTTTAGTTTATACTTGCTTGTGAGATTTTCTTACAAGCTTTGTAATTATATTTCCCAAAATATAAACAAACTAGTAGCCTAATTTAAACTGCAGCGGCCCTGACCCAGGCGGTTACTAAGGATGAATGCATGAACGCTGTATGTCCATGTTAACCATCTTCGTTTGTCCTGCAAGCTTCATATCCGATCTCTCGATTGTACCGGAATGAAAGTAAAAACTTCTTGCTCACACAACTTTTTTGCTGTGTCCCACAGGATCGTGGTCCTGATGCACACATCTGGGCTCAACCAGTTGCCCTGTGAACTTTTTATATATATATATAATATAAAATCTGTTCATTGCAAATAATGTATTCATATTCCGTCACTTCCCTAATGTAGAGACAATAGAAGCCCTGCTAAAACTAAACCTATTTCATTCAGTACTCACTATGTAAGTGTGATTTATCTCCCGAATAGTCTACAGTATTTTGGAAGGTTGTTTTTAGAGAAGCGATACCAACTTGTTTGTTTTGTCTTGTCTCCACACAGATGAGCCTTCAACTAAAGAAGTAAGCAGGGTAAGTGAGGTGACTTCCTTTTGAATAGTTTTACTGTGTGATTCTGGTGTTTTTAAGGGTTTTTTTGTGTGTGTGCGCTGTAAAAGTTTACCCAGGGGTAAAACCCACACGTATGCCAGTGCAGCCACAGTGTATTTTATTCTCACTTCCTTATTGCTTAACCGTACCTACAATTATATGTTTGTGTAAGAGAGAGATTGTGAGCGTCTGGAGGTGTCTTTAGATGCTAAACAGCACAGCATTTGTGATTTACTAGGCTCAGTTTCCAGTCATTACAGTAGCGCCACTTGGTACTCTGGTTATTGTTGGCCATCATATATGTTAGTCAGGATGTTCCAAATGAGACAATGAACAGGAACTATTACAACTAACATCATACCAGATTTTCATAGTGAGAGCTCTGGGAAAACACGTGTTTTGAGTCAGTGAAGCCTTTGTCCTGATTTGAGGGGTATAATTATGATGTACTGTTACTGTCCAAAAATTTAAATGTCACAGTATAATTTTTTTTTATGGAAATGTCTTAACATAATTTTAAACCTTTTAGTAGTTTTGCCACAAACCAGTCTGTTGTGTGTGTGGTTTAAAAAAAAATAAAGTTTTATGTTCTTTAATTTAGTCAGCTTTCAGTCATTATGTCATAAATTTTTGTAATGACTTTGGTCACAAGGACATCTTCCCTTATTGTTTGAGGTAGGATCGACAAAACGGGCGTCCCCTTTACCGATTTAGTACTCCACATCAATGTGCGCGCAAGTCAGTCGTGGTTATCCATGTAAATCCACCTGTGATGAAGAGCGTCTTTACAAGCAGCTTTTATTGACATGCACTGATTTTGAAGCTGAAATCTTTGAGACATCTGGACAGGACCGAGGACGTGAGATAGGATGAGTTGAGACGAGCAAGTAGAGAGACGTGTGGGTGTGGTTCAAAGACTCAAAGCTACTCGTCTCTAACTGTAACACTTCAAAGAAGAGACTGAAGTA
The DNA here is from genome assembly GCF_001660625.3 of Ictalurus punctatus. NCBI lineage: Eukaryota > Metazoa > Chordata > Actinopteri > Siluriformes > Ictaluridae > Ictalurus > Ictalurus punctatus. The sequence continues at coordinate 5,226,023 of NC_030418.2, read as the reverse complement.
AACTGTGCCTTCTGTTGCATAACACAAAGACCTACTCTATCGGTGGTTGTGGGATTCCTGAATGTATCCAGAGCAGAAGGACAGGGATTCATAGAGAGTTTTAACATGTTTGTGTGTTTATATGTCAATCATTTTTTTTTTTTTTTTTTTTTTTTTTTTTTTTTTTTTTTTTTTTTTAAATAAACGGTGCCTGACGTTTGTGTTTGGCTAGTTGCATGCTGTGTGTGTCTGATGTGTCCAGCAGTACCAGGACACTAATATGCAGGGCGTGGTTTACGAGCTCAACAGCTACATGGAGCAGCGGCTGGACACAGGCGGAGACAACAAACTCCTGCTGTACGAATTGTGCAACATCATCAAAACAGGTCAGGCTTCATATATATATATATATATATATATATATATATATATATATATATATATATATATATATATATATATATATATTCTCACACACACACACTCCTACACTGATTAAGCTCCATTACTAAGATTACACCATATTTGATAAAAATGAATATCCTGCCTGGTGGTGATGATGGTTTTGTACATGTCTCAAGAACACATACTGAAACATGGGCCAAATATGCAGTGATTAAACTTTTCACCTAAAACAAGAATTGACTCATTTTTACGTTATAGCAATTGGATTTTCTCTACAAAGCGTCCCTGAAGCATTTCTCATCACAGCCTTTTGTCATCCTTCAAAAATAATGTTTTTTTTTTTTTGTTTTTTTTAAGTAGTTAAAAAAAAAATTGCTCTCACTCTGTTTTTCTGTCCTATTGTTTCTGGGATATTAATATGCCTCGTTGTTTTCCATTGCAAAGAGACAGATGTTTGTTGGCTTGCACAAGTCACGTTAAAAATACCATTAAGCACAATCAGCGTCAAAAGTTTCAAAATTCTGAAAATGGTTCCTGAAGCATAGAACAGTGCGGATCATGGTTTCAGCCCTGTTGTAGTTGATTTCACAACATGAAATAAACTGGTACACGGCACCTTCATAGCAAGATGATGATTGGAAGGGTTAAACAGAAGTTTCCAACTTCACCAAGCATCATTGGTGCCATGTAATAAAGTGCTGTGTGCAGATATGAGCAAAATCAAATGTTTGGTGAAAAACTGTGCAGCATACAAAGTATCTGTAAAATATGGGGGTGGGGTGTTGATGCGTTTTGTGACTAGTGGTTTAGGGGCTCTTGTGAAGATTGATGGCCAGGATATTTAGGGGTAGGGGTATAACCCCGGTGTCCTGGTGAAATTCCCCCATTGGCCCTTCTCTGTCATGGCCCCCTACTAATCCCCATCTCTGAATTGGCTACATCACTCTGTCCTCTCCATTATTTATTATTATATTTCAGCCCAGAATCTGGTTGCTTCAGCCTGATACAAATAAAAATTGGCTCCCAAGTGCTGCAACAGTTGAGGAGGTTGTTGGGAGATGCCACAGCCATGGATGGGGGCCAATAGCGCAAAATTGTCCATCCTCTCTGAGTGTCAATCACGGGCGTCTGTGAGCTCATGTACGTGGAAGAGGGTAGATAGCGCTTTCCTTCGAGTGTGTTATGCTGCCCTGTGACACAGAATTCTAAAGCGGTTCGAGATGTGGTTGGCTGGGTCGACGTGTCTCTGAGGAAGCACGTTAGCCTTCACCGGCCGTAGTCGGTACTTTAGCTGTCATATAATATGGGAGAGCTGGATGATGTTTAGGAATTGGTAGGTGACCAAATTGGGACAAAAATGAAGAAAAAAGACCCCAAATATACACCCTCAGGAATAATTAAAGGAACAGAACGAATGTTTGGCAAGGGCTGCTTCTCTCGAGTCTCTCAAGTTGGACTTGTGTACTGCGTTGAGGATCCACATGAGCAAAGGTTAACGATATAAAAGTGCTTGAAATATTGTATATGGAGGGGTCATCCAGGATTCCTCTACAAGCGTCTGCAGCCCTTGTCAAGGATAACAGGAAGTGGTTCAGTCCTAGTATTGTATTTTTAAATTTTTTTTAAAAAAAATTCAACCTAGATGCCTAAGCTCAAAAAATCAGTCAATGCTGATTTGACGTCTTATTTTGTGACACGTTTTCACGAAGAGTTCTGAAGCTGGGTGTATTATATAACTGTCACCAGTGAAAATAAGCCCTACATTTGAAAACATCGATCCTTTCTGTGATGTGACGTGGGCTGCTGGTGACATTGTGCGCTGTGTGTTCAGTGTTGTAGCTTGGCCTTTACTGTCATCTGGCTAAACAGACAAATCCTCTCTGCAGTATGTCTCCATAAGGCCTTAGTGCTTTCTCCACAAGCAGACAGTCCAGTCGATTTATGGGTGCATGATGCAGCGCAGAGAGAGTGCTTGGGTGCTGGTGGGGTTGACCCTGGTTAGCAGGCCTTGCCCTGGCGCATGTTCTTCAATCTCTGTCTGACGCTGCTTCTCTCTCTCTTGCTCTCTGGGTGAGCAGTGCACAGGCTGTCACATTTCATCCACCCACGCCTCGTCAGCACACTGCAGCACTGCAGAGCTCGGGGACGCAGCCCTGCCCCCTGTACATATGTTTTCTTTTACATTTATGCATGCACATGCATGCACCTAAACCTAAACACCACTCAGTACAAACACGCCAGCCCAATCACACACACGAACTTGAGTGTTACTCCAAGATACATGAACACAAATTAGTCTTGTACATAATTTGACCTCTAGCTTATGACTCTTAACCCCCCCCCCCCCCCCTTTTTAAAAAAAATGCTTCAAACCAATCAAGCTCATACACATGATTTGCTTGATATTATCTCAAATTGAGGATGATCCAATCCATGACACCTAAAGTATCTCTTTTTTTTTCTTTCCTTTTCCCCTCACAGCCACAAAAGCTGATGGTTTTGCACTATACTTCCTTGGAGAATGCAACAATGTAAGTGGCCCTATATGTCTACAAATCTTCATATATATATATATATATTCTTAATATAGTAATAGAATTTCAAAGAGGTAGTGGTGATGCATGGCTTGAAGGATTGAATCTTTCTACCACTGGTAAGGTATTTCCGTAGCATTAAAAGAAGTGCTTTACATTATTATAAACCCTTTCTTGTTTGTTAAAGCTCTTCGACAGTATTGTAAACAGGAATGAATGGGTCTCTCTCTTCCCGAGCCTTCTCTAATCTGTAGGAACATCAAGTTCAAACGAATGAATGAATTTACAAACAGCGATTTGTCTCTTTTTACTTCATTACCAGAGTAGCTATGTCATCTTTATGACCCAATCTAAAACAGATAAACATAATTGAGGGTTGCGATTAGCTATTTCTGTACACTTATTACATTTAGACATTTGAACAAATGCTACAGCGATCAGTGATCATACGAGGGTGCGGCAAATGAAAACCTTAATATTTTTTTTATGTTGCACTGTTTATCGCAAATAGCCGTCACAGAAGTGTCCTTTTTCTCCAAGCGATCCGACAAATGTCCAGATTAACATTAGTTACTTTTATGGTTTTAAATCGACTCACCCTCATAGAATTGTAATCAAACGTGCTGTAGAATAATGCATCATGAATGACCTGCTGACTTGATGCTGTCCTTTTCTCTGGACCAGACCCTGTGTTTATTCACGCCGACAGGGGCAAAGGAGGGGCTTCCTGGGCTCATCCCCTATGGGCCCATTGTGTTCGGTACCACCATAGCTGCTCACGTTGCCAAGACTCGCAAGACACTACTTGTAGAAGACATCATGGGGGTGAGTCACGGTGCACCACACTGACTGACTGCGCAGTCTCTTAATCTTCCCACTAAAGAAGATGAACACTGTCATCTATCATTAGTTGCCTGTCATCTACAAAGATCGGTCATTTTAACATTTTAAGATCTCATTTCATTAATCGTCCGTTCTTGATGGGAAGTCCGTTCTTGGTGGAAGTAATATAGTCAATACCTTATTTTTACATTGCAGATTTTTATATTTGATTTATAGTTGTTGTGTGTATTAACACCCCAGAGGGCAACAGAATGCGTACATTAAATTATGGTCCAGGATCAGTGATGCTTTCGGGTTGTTTTATGGCTGATGGTTCACAGGCTCTTGTGAAGATTGAATTCTACTAACTAGAGCTGCAACAACTTTACCATAATAATCAGTTATGAAAATCGTTCGGAACAACAAATCCCTTATAGAGTAGTTGGTCTGCGCGAGGCACGTTTACTCATTGCGTTACTTCTGTTCCGAAAACATGCGTTGGAAAAATGGCAGCGGGTACTACACACTATTTACTCTACGATCTAGTGTATGAATCACCATCAGATTGCAGGAAAAAAAGTGTGAGACCTCAAAGTCCTCTAAGGCAGGGGCGCATTTTATATTAAATGCCGTGAAGAAGACAACAGACTTTGCAAAGCGGAGCTTGTGTAGCGCGGAAGCACGACAGTGATGCACGAGCACAAACTTAGGGTTATATATCCAAAATGCTCCACTGTGCGCAAGGGGCTGGGGAAACTGGTGTGTGTTGCTTAAAAGGTTTAGTTTAATTCACATTTATTGTCATTATATGCTGTATTTGCATGCTTTCAGTGTAAATTCCGTTGTTTAATATAACGGAAGTGATCTGTTAGTAATAGATTAGTAATGTATTGCTCCTCACTCGCAATGTAGACTCGGTGATACAGTGAGAGGGCAAGTAAGATCTGTAATGTCTAATTAAAACACTACGATCGAAGTAAAACAATATGCCAAAAGGCAGTGAGTAACAGAAACCATAAGGTGCAGTGAAAGTGAGATTTTATTATAAATTTATATAAACAAAAATGTTTGAGGTTTTTTTTTTTTTTTTTTTTTTTTTTTTTTAAATCCGATTAATCTAAGAAATAATCGGCAGCTTTTAATTGATAATGAAAATAATCATGAGTTGCAGCCTTACTGTTAATACAATTTTTTTTTTGCCCAAAACCTGGCTGCCTCTGCCGGGACGTTCAAATCTGGTTTATAGAAAGAGCTGTCAATAAGATGATGCATCATGCATGCTTCTAAAGCAACACAAAAATGGTTCAATTAAAACACAACCGGTGTTTTGGCAATGGCCTTCTCAGTCTCTGGACTGGATTTGAACCCTACTGAAGTCCTGTGCTCAGAATTAAAGACCAAAGTCCACATGCACAAACTTAAGATTATAAAGGAGCTTAAAATGTTCTGCATGGAGGAGTGGAACAGGATTTCTCTCTAAGTGTCTCCAGCATTGGTAGATATTACAGAAAAAAATGTGGTTATTCTCTCTAGGGAGGCGTTACAAAATGGCAATACTTTTGAAACAAATGTTTTGTAGTGTTTGGGGTTTTTTATTTTTTTTTATTTTTGTGGGCGGGAGAGGGAAAAGCATTGTATCTTCTGTTGGCAGGACAGCAGAAATAACCGAACAAGTCATTAAAGTGTTCTTGCATTGTTTATTTTGTGTGCTGATGTACCATACTGGACACACAACTTAGTAGAATGTGATCATGTGTCATGTGTCCATGCATTATTTTATGAAGCTGTTTTGAATTCCAGAATTTGCATGTGTTTCAGTTACTTTACTTTCTCTAAAGAGAAGAAGGAGGTGGAGGTGGAGTTCACGAATTTACTGTAAGAATCGACACTCAGTTTCGAATTATCGTCTCCGATTAAGACTGCGTCTCATCAGAGCCCTCGCATGTGCGCCGATTTTAAAAACAATCGTTGCCTCCATAGGGATTAATGCATTTTATTAATTGTCAATAATATCACCTATATGTTTAATATGGTCTTTGGGTGGTATTCTGAAAATACTTTGATATTTTGTTTCAGGAATAAATATTGTGGTCACAACAAACTGTCAGGCAGTGATGATGGACTTAATACTGTTCAGCACTCAAAGTTGATTATTCTTGCTCAATAATAACCTAAGTTCAGGGTAAGAACTTACTCTCACAATGAACCCTCGCAAAAAATTCCCCACAGCATATCACATGCTCCTGTCCAAGTAGTGTGTAGTTATATCTGAGGTCTGAATGAGCAATTGTGGTACTAACTCCTCGTTATGCGTGCCTAACTCAACTCTGATTACAGGCAATTAAGCAATGACGCAAATCGGTTGTGGTAGAGCAGGTAAAATAGAGAGCTGCACAATGGAAGGGACTTCCAGAACTGGAATGCAGATGAACTGGTTCGGCAGAAATACTCTTGCATTGTTGAAATGGTGTGTGTGTGCGCACACAGGATGAGCGGTTCCCCCATGGCACAGGGCAGGACTCAGGGATCCATGTTCACTCTGTTCTGTGTCTCCCCATCCTCACGGCCATCGGAGACCTGATCGCTGTGCTGGAGCTGCACCGCCACCTGGGCCGAGAGCCCTTCAACCTCAGCCACCAGGAGGTGTGCAGACATTACACCACCCACTATCGCTGTTTGCATATAATGACATATAATGGTGGTTAAATCAGGGTGAACTGGGGTAATGTGGGACACCAAGCGTCGTCGTTTTTGTCTTCTTTTATTAATCGCGTGTCAAGAGCACTATTTCCACATCCAATCAGAATCGCATGGCTTTAAGCCTGCATTCGTTTAATCTTAAGGCTATAAATGTGTCAGAATTAACAGTGAATCTAATTCGAATTAAATTACACAGAGCACATACTTATTCAATAAAAATCTTTCTCAATCAGTTTTACATTGTCTGGCTTTATAAAGCAGTAGAAAAAGTGGAATGTACTCCAAGAACTCTTGGATACGCTGTAAGAAGGAAAGATGGACATTTTTAATAATACAAGTGATAGGTTTAAATTTAATGCACTTATTTGTTATGGTTTCTATAGTAACAACTCATCACCAGAGACTTGTATGGCAGATGTTCCACTTCATTTAAGATAAATGAACAGATTCAAAAAAAAAATTTAAAGTTAAAATGTATCATTGAATTAATACGGAAGAGGTTTTCCGTGAGATGTTTAACGTTTTATGGAAGACGTCTTCATCACTTTTGTAAACATCACGAGTTTTCAGGGCGGAGGATTTCTCGATAACATGACAAGCTAAGAAAGAAAGAAAAGAAAAAAGAGGCTGGTGAAGGAACAACTGTTGATAACTAAAGTGATAACAGGAACTAGCCTTTGTTGTGCACAATACATCTAACTACAGTATAAATGGTTAAAAAAGCACGATGTGTTTTAAATAAATTTCAATTGTAATTGATGGCAAATCACTGAGATTTCAAAGAAATAAAAACACTTTGGGACATGCCGTTATAGTAAAATAACACTAACAATAACCTGGCATGGATTTTTTGTTTCCCTATAACAGCACTCCCTGTTTGTTTTTATTCCTTAAAGCTCCAGAGTAAAATTATACAGACATTGAACCACTAGAAAGACATGAACATGACAATGCAGATGTTTTTAGAGTGTCAGAAGATAAAATAACACGCATAAGGATTTTATCTTTATTTTCAGTTAGTGCTTGCTTTTACCAAAATAAAAGTGTTTTGTGTTTTCTTTTCCTTTTTTATTTATTTATTTATTTTTAATGCAGGTTGCCACTGCAAATTTGGCATGGGCTTCTGTAGCTATTCACCAAGTGCAGGTTAGTGCAAACACAATTCCTTTTGCATGAACTGTGCCTTGTTTTTCTGTTTACACACACATTTAAACGCGAAACCCTCGTGTATACGGACGGACCCGCCTCAGAGTCCCAATGTACGCAACCTGCCCATTGAATCAACGCGCACATGCACCTCAGGGGAGACGATTATGAAATCGCAACCTGTTTAAACATGAGCAGTAACACTCTGGGTTGTGGAGTCCCATGGTGGCTCAGGTTCCACTGGGTCTCTCTTGATTGTTTTGAACAGTACGCAACTATACGAGATTAAAGAAGCTGTTAGTCGTAAATTAGGGACCTGATGTGGGTTTTTTTTTGTTTGTTTAAAAAATGTATACGTACAATTTTACACACTCACAAAGGACTTTATTAGGAACACCTGTACATCTATCAATCATGCAATTATATAATCAGCCAATCGGGTAGCAGCAGTGCAAAGCATAAAACCATGCAGGTACAGGGGCCAGCAGCTTCGGGGAATGCTAAGATCAACCATCAGAGTGGGTGGGGTTGGGGGTGGTAACCACTCTGTGCAATTGTCTTGAGCAGAAAAGCATCTCAGAATTCACAACACATTGAACATTGAGGCAGAAGGGCTACAACAGCAAAAAGACCACTTCGGGTTCCACTTCCGTCAGACAAGAACAGAAAGCTGAGACGGCAGTGTGCACAAGCTCACCGAAACTGGACAGATGAAGACTGGGAAAATGTAGCATAGTCTGATGAATCTCGATTTCTGCTGAGGCACACAGATGGTAGGGTCAGAATTTGGTGCCAACAGCATGAATCCATGGACCCGATCTGCCTTGTGTAAACAGTGCAGGCTGGTGGAGGTCATTATCCAGAGCCACATACATTTATCTCATTTATACAACTGAGCGGTTGAGGGTTAAGGGCCTTGCCCAAGGGCCCAATAGTGGTAGGCTTGGCAGTGCTGGAGCTTGAACTCCTGACCTTCTGATCAGTAACCCAAGAGCCTTTAACCACTGAGCCGCCACTGTCCCGTAATTGTGTGGGGAATGTTTTCTTGGCACACTTTCAGCATGTTAATACCAATCAATCGCAGCTTGAATGCCGCAGCCTGTTTGAGTATTGTTGCTGACCGTGTGCGTCCCTTCATGACCACAATTTACCCATCATCTAATGGCTACTTCCAACATCATAATTCACCACGTCACAGCAAAATCGTCTCAAGCCGGTTTCATGAACATGACAATGGGTTCAGTGTTCTTCGGTGGCCTTCCCAGTCACTGGATCTGAATCCAGTGGAAACACCTTTGGGATGTGATGAAACGGGAGAATCGCAGCATGAAAGTGCACCTGAAAAATCTGCAGGAATTGCGTGTTGCAATCATGTCAACATGGACCAGAATCTCAAAGGAATGTTTCCAACATCTTGTGGAATCCACGCCATGAAGAATTGAAGCGGTTTTGAGAGTAAAGGGAGGCCCTACCCAATATTAGTATAGTGTTCCTAATAAATTGCCCAGTGTGGTTTTTTTTTTGTTTTTTTGTTTTTTTTGGTGCTCATTATATAGATAATAGTTGTTAATCTTAACATTAAGAGGATTTAGTGTTCAGTCTGAGCAGTATAGATGCCTGTCTGAGTAAGGCTTATTTATATCTGATGGGCCAGGGGGGGTAAAAAAAAAAAAAAAATTTATATATATTTAATTTAAAAAAACTTTTAATACATTCCTGCTTTTTCTATTCATTCCAGGTCTGCAGAGGTTTAGCAAAGCAGACAGAGCTCAACGACTTCCTCCTAGATGTGTCAAAGTAAGTGACTACATGGGAGGATGTAGAACCATTGAGAATGCTTCTAATGTTTAATAAAATGCATTGGCTATAATAAGCCTAAAGATGAAATATAACAACGTTAGACAACATTTTCGTATAACTTTGTGGGTGTTTTTTTTATTTTTATTTTTTTATACATGGAATAAGATTTGTATGTGTAGCAGCCTGGGAAAACACAATGTGGTCAAAGTTTCTACTATACATCGGTCTGAAAACTCCAGATTTTCTTGAGCTGTATAACGTTTCACATTTGTAGAATTAGAATGTCTGATTATCCCCACTGGAAAAACATGGCATTTTAATCATTTGATTTCAGTTCCACTAAGAGACATCAATTTTGTTACTTTTTTTTATTATTTCTTCATTTCCATTCAATTTAATACACAAGAAATGACATGTACATATTATATTACTTTCACTGTTAAAAATAAATGAATGAAAGAATTATGTTTATGCTGGTTAATGTTTTAATCACGTTGATCATCATCCTCCAAGTTCAATCACAACATTAACCATTCTCTATTTGTACTTGTATTGGTACTGAAAGAATCGCCGATTCATCCAGTGAGTTCCGTTTTGTTTTGTTGGCTGATTTTCCCATAAGGTCACTGAACATTTTTCAAACTCTACCCGCTGTCATCTGTACAGCGTAGACGGCGCAGGAGCGTCACCGACATTTTGACAGTCGGTATCTGATTACAAAGTGAATTGATTAAAATTCGCATCCATTCAAAAACATGTTCAAGCCAAGAAAGACATTTATTCGTTGTGAGGAACGTCGCACTGAGCTAGCAAAGTTTGACTTGTTTAGGCAGACCGATTGAGTGTTTTTACTACTGTGTTTGTTAAACTTACTCCTTAGCCAAAATGGTCTCTGCAGAAAGATTCCAAAGTAAATAAAACGGTTCCAGATCACTTTTACATATACATGTTTGACAAATATTTATGGTTTCTTAAACGTTTCTTTAACGTGTCAAAAAGAAACCGTAATACCTGATGGGTTGTCCCAGACCAACACACATACATGATGGTCATCTCTCTTCATTTTAGTAATGCTGTAAAGTTTCTTTCCATGTTATATTTTATTGGTTTAAAAACTTTGCATGGACAATAAACATATCCATTTAAAATGGCAGTTTCCCCCCAACCTAACCCCCCTGTACTCTCTGCAGAACGTATTTCGACAACATTGTGGCAATAGATTCTCTACTTGAACATATCATGGTGAGTATGTGGTTGTTTTTTTTGCTTTTCTCAGCAGGGTCACATGCCTGGTCATGAGGCGAAAACATTCTGTACTTTTGTCGCTCATGTGTGTGAACATTACTAGTGTAGAAATATGAGAAATGAAAGAACTCCTCTCATTTGTCAGTTGGGTTCAGTGAAAGTCCCTTTCTAGAAACTGCTCATGCCATTCCCCATGGGCTTTTTTCCCTTTACTCTTTTTTTTTTTTTTTTTTTTCCCCCCTTTATGCCCCCCCTCATTTTTGCTCTCTTGATCAGGCCGCACTTCCAACCCCCTCATCCTCTAGTTCTTTTGTTGTTCTCCTTTATCTGCCTCTTAAAGAGACACCGAGCACACACCACGTACAGTATCTGGTCACTGACCCACTCCTGTCTGTCTCTCTTCCTGCTGAGGCAAGTATTACAGGAAGTGATGTTGACGGGTCAGAGAGGGGACAGATACAGTCAGGGCATCGAACAGCTGTAATTCCATCAGCATCAGTCTGTGCCTGGCCACACGTTCTGCACTTTAAGTACCTGCACAAATAAGAGCCTGACTAATCCCGGAGCCGTCTGCCAGAACTTTTCCATCCTGCTGATAAACGATGTCGGAAATGGCTCCAACGTAACCAGGAAAAGTTGTCAAAAAATGAAGGAATAGTTTCCCCACTGGTAGTTCTCTCAAACGCAAACATGCATGTTAAGTAGCCAAAGGAAAAATATCAAGAGAGCGGGAAATACTTCCCATGTGGCTATCGAAGATCCCTGCCCAGAAATTAACGCGAATGTTAGCAGTGTATTTATAATGACTGGGAATGCAGTGTGTAGTCTCAGTAGACATTAGTCATAGCGTTGAACTTTTGGTGGACATTTTATACTGTCAAACAGGAAATGTAAGAGATGTGAGCGCTGCGATCGTTTGTGTTCCAGATATATGCAAAAAACCTGGTGAATGCGGACAGATGCGCCCTCTTCCAGGTCGATCACAATAACAAAGAGCTGTACTCTGACCTCTTTGATATCGGAGAGGAGAATGAAGGGAAGCCGGTGTTTAAGAAAACCAAAGAAATTAGGTGAGTACCAATGAGCTTCTGGCATTATATGTACTGAACATTGTTCTTACTAAGGATGAATCAATGTCGTCCTCGTCCTCCCCCACCGCGCGCGCTCAGGTCCAGTATCAGTACTGAAGAATTCCTGTTTTTTACAATATAATGTATACTGTGTGTGTGATTGTCATATTTTGTAATATAACACTATTTCCACTCAGGCCCTTTCCAGAACTACCCTGGCACTAGATCCTTAGCAATGTGGCATGGACATACATCTCACAGTATTGTCTATGTAATGAGTACTGAGGAGAAGACGTGTGTCTTCTCCTATGGAATCCAGTTGGTTTAAACAGAAGAGTATCCTACAATGGCCTTCATCTGTGCACTCAAATGATTTCAGTTCACTAATGAGTGCTCTAGAGATCATACAACATGCTTTATGAAGCAAAAGTGCCTCCCCTGTGATGTGCAATTAAGTACTGTAATATTCAAAAGTGTTACAATATCTTTGGGGTCTGGGCCAAGAAATCTGCAGAGCTGCTCTGTGTGAATGTTCGCTTTCTTTCTAGAAATCAAGCATACTTTAAATTGAACTCGGTCTGTGTCCATTTAGGTTTTCTATAGAGAAGGGCATAGCAGGTCAGGTGGCACGAACAGGAGAGGTCTTGAATATTCCAGATGCCTATGCGGACCCACGGTTCAACAGGTAACTCGGATCGTAATTTGCAACGTATAAACACTTCTCGTGTCTCCATGGCTTTCTAAAATCGTAATCTTCTAAAATCATGCTGGTACGGGATACAGGGAGAACGTCCAAAACTCTACACGGACAGTACCTCGAGCTCAGGATCGGACTCGGGACCTGTGAGGCAGCACAACACTAACCACTGGATTCTCTCTCTATAGTATATTAAACAGTGCAATTTCTAATATATTGTAATACTGTAATATCTTTCAGATCTTAAAAACAGTACTGTAAGGGGGGGCTTGCACCCGTTCATCCTGCTGCATTAAAAAAAAAAAAAAAAAAAGTTTTTTGCATGCTTAAAGAAGCATGAACTAAATAGAAATCCATTAAAATTTTCATCACACTGTTAAGAGAACCAAAGTCAGCAAGTCAGTTTTATACTTTACAGTTTGCCTCTTTGATGTTATGGAACACGTCTACGTTCTCTCATGCAGGACTTTGATTTGATGCATTATGTTTCTCTGAAATTCCAGTTGTATACATCACAAATGCGTTATGTCCCTGATTTTAAATGTGGGGTTTTTTTGGGGTTCGTCCTCCTCTCTCGTCTTCCGCTCTTAACAGAGAAGTGGATCTGTATACCGGCTACACGACGCGGAACATCCTGTGCATGCCCATCGTCAGCCGGGGGACCGTAATAGGCGTTGTACAGATGGTGAACAAGCTGAACGGAAGTGCCTTCACTAAAACTGACGAGAACAACTTTAAGATGTTCGCTGTCTTTTGTGCTCTGGCCTTACACTGTGCAAACGTGAGTAACAGACCAGCGTGTTTATCTAAACCTCTCAGAGGCGTGTACGAGTCACTCTCCAGAGTTGCGTTACCATCAACAAGTTTATCAACCACAAACACCTTTGATACTTCTCAGGATTCTGATTTAGGCACAAATTCTTTCAGCCACCACTAAAGCCAATGTTTCTGTGCATGTTTAAGGTGCTGTGGTATTTTAGAGTTGTGTGGCATTGAATTATGATCAGTGAGACCTTTATCGTCAGTTGTTGTGAATTTTGGTCACCAAAAAAAAGAAAGAAAATCAGTAAAATAGTTTGTTTTCCAATTGTTAAAAAGGTTTATCTAATATAAAGTTGCGCAAATTTTTTACACCCTTCAAGCCTCTTCTTACATTGGACTGATAAACACAGTCAGAAGACAAACCGACTCGGCCACGGCGAGTTTGTATAAAGAGAAGTGGTGTTTAGTCTTGTGTACAGAGTAGCAATTGTTCCTTTGGTTTGGCAAATGTGGCTTAGTTTTGGAAATTTGGCTTCAGGGTTTTTTGTTTTTTTTTCCTCTGACAGGCATCAGGTTTAGTGGCTAAACAGCTGCTGGGGGAGAAAAACAATAAATAATGACTTCCATACCCACTGCTGAAGCAGCTAGAAGTGACAGCTGCGTGCCGATTTTTGGGTGTGAATTTTACGTGTGGGTATTTATTTGGCAGACGCTGAACCACAACTGCTGGATTTCACTTCAGTTTTATTTGTATAGCAATTTCAACAATAGATTTCCACAAAGTGTATGTTTGTGTGAATATCTGTGGGGAAACCATCACCCATAGGAATGTTTGACGGGGTGTGTGTGTGTGTGTGTGTCTTGAAGGTCTAAAGCAATGCCACAATCTATTTTGTGCTCCAAATATTCCTTTTTATCTGTAAAGCCGAAGTGGGTGTGAACTAAACCAGAGGGCATTTCATTTGTTTGTTTATTCATGGAGTTATTAGATTTATTTGTACTTGCCCTGACAGTTTGAATTGTTTCTGTTTCCTGTGGTCAGTGTGGTGTTTCTTTGTCGTGCAAGCTTCATATCAGACCCCACTCACCCACATAAATGCAAAAAATCTCCCGGTCACGTGACTTCTCGTCGGTATCCCAGTGCCGATGTGTAGTTCTAGTTTCAATCAGATGCCCTGTGAAACTTTCTGGAAAGCTTTAAAAAATAAATAAATAAATAAATAAAAACACAAAAAATGTCAGATTCCCATTCATACATTCATATTCAATTTGTATTTGTATCTGTTTAGAAACATCATGCGTTGAGTCCGAATAATGTATTTGTATTCAGTTACATATTTAATGTGTACAGGAGAAGACTCCTAATAGGGTGTGTGTGTGTGTGTGTAGATGTATCACCGGATCAGACATTCGGAGTGCATCTACAGGGTGACCATGGAGAAACTTTCATACCACAGCATCTGCACATCTGAGGAGTGGAAGACCCTCACTCAGCTCTCCCTTCCAACCCCCATATACAAAGAGATTGAACTGTGAGTATAGGCTGGAGCCCAGAACAGCTCAGTGCTCAACTAGCAGAGGCTCTAGTATACGATGTACACCTTTCACTTGTGTCGATGCACTGTCCAGCTTTGGTTTTCTTAATGAATTATTATTTATATAGAATAATTGGCCAGTTTATTAGGTACAGCTACCATGTAGCACAGGCATATAAAGGCTGCATAAGCTTACATATATATATAAATTCATAATTAATCTGGTTGTTCATGTGAAACTGCATAGCAACAGATGACACAGATGGTTAGACTTTTTTTTTTTTTTAAACTTACAAAATGACCTACACGGTAGGTTTACCTGAGAAAATGAGGAATAATGTTACCAAGTTAGAGGCTGGAAGACTTAAACGCTACAGGTCGTACTGTTGAAGGAAAAGTGGACAACAGGATGATGATATGGAATACCCCCACCCCGCCCCCATTGAATTTAATAAGACAACTAAACATAGCTTGTCATACTACTGAAAAACCAGAAAGCACAAAGTCCTCCATCCTGAAGCCTTTCTCCATCAAAGAACTAATTGAGCGTTACAAAGTGCTGACACTGGAGACTCCTTCCATAAATGTTTCATATAAATGTCTCCTTACAAAAAGCTTCACACTATAAACAAATATACATTTCTCTCTTTTTTTTTTTTTTTTTTTTTAAATCACAACAGCCAGATTTATTGGATTTAGATTATGTGGAACATTGGCCAAACAATTGCCTTTTAAATTGGCAGTTAGAGACATTAGCACATCCGAACAAGTGCAATATTATCTTAAAACATTAGAAACATGAAAAAACTAACAAATCTAAATAGATTTGTTTCTATTTCAGTTTGATTTGCTGTGTGAACAACAGTTAATCAACATAAATGTTGATTGTGTGTGTGTGTGTGTGTGTATCTATTTATTTATTTCTGTTTAATTTCCCTCCCACTAAAATAGCTTGCATTTCAGTGGGTGTATGAGCCGATGTAAACTATGCTAGCAGTAGATTAACACTGACGTAAAATTAGGAAACAAATTTTGAAATCACTTCCAAGTCTCCTGGGGAGACGCACTGTAAAGTAATACAGTGATGAACAGCAGCCGTCTCAGGTTTGTGTCTAAGTGACAGGCTTCACACTCACTCATCACATTGTTTTAAGGGTGAGACTGGGAAATGATTATACCTGAATAAACAAAAGATTCCAGCATATTCCTCTGAACATACGCAGTTCATTCACTCTCTGCTTGTCTTCACAGGTTCCACTTTGACATTAGCCCCTATGAGGAACTCTGGCCTGCAGTCTTTGTGTACATGGTGCACAATTCATGTGGAAAAAACAGGTCAGAACACCACCTCACACCTCTTAACCCTTGTAGATCAATTTTTTTTTTTAAAAAGTTACACATGGGTCCATATAAGACAAAATTGTCCATGTCCAAAAACTTTATTTATTTATTTTAACCAGCATCAGTTCTGCTCATAATTACCAAACATTCATTCATTTTCAGAATTTTAACCCTTTAAACGCTGGTTTGTTTACATCATGCAAAACATTTTCAAAGCTCAGGAACCTTCTTTGACTCATATACATGGGGTGGGATTTGTGATTTTCAGTACGATATCATTTCTTTCTTTCAAACTGTTCACGCACAAAATTCAGCACATACACACAAACCACAACTCTGACATCCATACAAACACATCCACATTCAGTCGGTCTGCGGCGCTCTATAATACAGAGAATCAGAAAAAAAGGAAAAGTACATGGGTTTTCCCCAGAGGCTAAACCTGAGAAATACTACACATTTTTTTTTAAATCAATGTTTTAAAACCTTGTCAACAAAATAAAAGCCTATTAACACAGAATGCTTGATTTTATGCGTAAACGTCACAGGGATTAAATATTGCAGTTTGAATGGGTTTCAATGGGGATGTTTTTGTCCTTAAGGTCCTGAGTGTAACTATTTTGTGTACCTAGTTTTAAAATAGATTTATGAAAGAAAATGAGGGTGAAATATTAAAATTCCAATAAAAACTCACCTTTTGCAAAATGTATGCTGTTTGCATTAACACAGACAAAATTATTTAAAAAAATTAATGAATGAAAGACAAAAATGTCCATAAAGACACACGAGAGTTAACCCCGAAAACCTCTGTGCAGGATCAAAAACAGATGTAAATGACACTAAAGCATCTCGGGGAAAAAGAAAAAAAAAATCATTACGAGCTTGTTTGCTCTATTTTCACACACACAAGTTAAGACGTTTTCAGCATAAGCCTTTACAGATAATATTCTGATTTTGCGTCAGTCACACTTAAATCCTTTTAAACAACAGATCCCATAAAAGTCCCATTACACAGGACAGGATATGATATAGACAAATGGAATTTGTCTTTCAAAACACTGGAGTTTGTTTACACCCATCACTTTTTTTTTTTCTGTACTTATGCCACAGTATTGAAGTGATTCACTTAAAAATGATGCTGCCTGTACTGTAGCATTAACCAGAGTTTCGTCCTCCGTATGAATGACTAACACTTCTTTCATTTCTGATTTTCTCCTTTCTACACACGGGTCTTCTTTGTGACTTGTCTGCTTTTCTTTGTCGTCACTCTTCCCATCTTTTAAGTCCACTCCAAAAAGCCAAGTCTTTACGGATTGTAACATAAGTACTTATTGAAACACTGTTCTGTTTCATTATTAAATATTAGGCCTACGACTCATCCACCATCATCCTGCTTTCACAATGGAAACGTATTTATTTATTTATTTAAGCATGACTAATATACAATTAGGCCAAGTTCCTAATTTTTATTTTATTTTTAAATGTTTTTTTTTTTTTTATATATGCACACTCTGTGTAGGCTATAGAGTAAGGTTATACACCCTACATAGTGCACTACATATAGTCCATGCCTTTTGCTTATCCAGCCACGGGAACAACAGAGGTGAATGCATTTAAAAGTGCAAATTTACTCAAGTAAGTTTAAAAGCACTTACTACTTTCAGTGTAACTGTTCATAATAGTGTTTGGCTATTTGTGTATATGGGTACACCATGATCATACCATAATGACCTGAACATCTCTGTGATCACTAAAATTTGGTCTATGTGTGAAAATGGCTACGGACCAATTAAAAACAGGTTCGACTTGTTCCTCTATCCATGCTTGTTCAGTCTAATGCGGTTCATGTAGAATGATGGTGTTTGGGAAAGGTTCTAAACTGACTGTTTTGTGTTTGTAAAGTTTTGAGCTGGAGAAGTTGTGTCGCTTCACCATGTCAGTGCGAAAGAATTACAGACGGGTTCCATACCACAACTGGAAGCATGCGGTGACGGTGGCCCACTGCATGTACGTCATTCTTCAGAAAACCTCTGGAATCCTCACTGAACTGGAGGTCCGTGCATCCCCTGAACTCCCCAACCTTCCCCCACCTTCCCCCACAAAAAAAAGTTTTTACATACCATCTCATGTTGTCTTCCCCTGTTTGTGTTTCTACATTCACGCAGAGGAAAGGTCTGCTTATAGCCTGCTTGTGTCATGACTTGGACCACCGAGGCTACAGCAACAGCTACCTGCAGAAGTTTGACCACCCGCTGGCGGCGCTGTACTCCACGTCCACCATGGAACAGCATCACTTCTCCCAGACGGTGTCTATCCTGCAGGTAGAGCTCTCACACACTGCAGCTACACACACTTGGCTTCTTTCCTGGTGAGCTGCGTCCCGTTCCTGACTTCATCGCCTCTATATTAGCACTTGTACACCGAACAGCGCCACGGCTCAGCATCAGGGGAAACTCGGGGCTGTCTGTATCCTGGCCGAGGGTGGGTCACATTCCCATTCCCATTGCGTAACTCGATTTGTGAAAGTAGGAAGTTTCTTTGGAAATGATCCGGTAGTGACTTCATGGGCACAAGTAGAAAAAAATACTACTCAAAATTTAAAAAAATAAAAAATTTTGAAATGAAACCAGGCATCTCTCCGTTCGTAAAGGCTTTTGCGGCATTTTTTTTTTTTTGTGTGATGGTTGCGGCCAAAATGCTTGATTTTGCTGCAGCTTTCAGAAGTCGTGACCCAACTTAGTGTTTTTATGCTGTTTTCTTGCAGAAAACCGCTTGAATTAGCGGCATTGCACGAAATAGTTTCGCAGTCTTTTGTACCATAATATTTAGTGAAAATAAAGACGAACAAAGGTGTGTCAATATTTAAATAGTTAATGAAAATACAGGAGTGTGTGTGTGCAAACCTTAGAGATGACTTGATTTTGTACAGGAAATGAATAGGAAACCTTTTTGAATTATACTTGGATCACAAGGAAGAAGTGTAAGATCAAGCTAATAGCAATAATTAAATGTTACTAGGAGTAAAGAAATAAAAATGAATCTGAAAAACACTAGATTGTTTTTTTTAAACTGCTTAAATGATTAAATAAGTGCTTGTAGAGAGAAATTAATAGGCGGTCTGTGTGACTGTGTTTGACCAATCGATGGTCTGCGCTATGTTTAGCTCCACCCATAGGTCCTGGTTTGGCTTGCCTCCAAGTACAGCACAGCCCGCTTGAAAATGGCAATGTTTGCAGCATAATGGATAATTTCCCAAGCCACGCCGCACTGTCCGGTGGAAAAGTGCTATATCACTCCTCACTCCCAGCAAAGAAAGTAATCCCTCTTTGATCCTTTCACAGTAATGGTGTGTGCTGTTTCAGTCGAGATGCTCATCCTAACAAAACTCCTAAGGGTGTATGAGCAGGATTTCCACATGTTTAGATGAAGAGGGGGGAAAAATGTGAAATGATCAGAGAGGAGCTTATTTTCTCACACTAGTGGACAGTGTCTCTGTGTTTTGTAGATTTAGGTAGAAATTTGGACTGTCCAGTGTAACAGGCAGTGGTCGGTTGATTGTTTAGGTCATTATCAAGTACTATGTAAGCATCCATTACAATAGTAGATCACATTAAACTTAGGACCAGCACTGTAGGCTGCTGAATATGAATCCAAATAATTCAAGAATTGATTGGTGTTTTTTTTTTTTGTTTTTTTTAAATGGCCATATTATTGCCACTAACAGCCTTAAAGTCACAGACCAAAGCCTGACCCATGCTTTTTTCCGTTATTTTCTCAAATTCCTAATTGCTCACTCAAATTTGCTTATGTAGACCCCCCCATCTCACCTGCTCAATCTTGGGACCCTGTTTATTTTATTTATTTATTTTTGGCTTCGCTGTTGCCCCTCAGCTGAGCTGTGTGCCTCCTAAGTGGAGCTTTTGCTTTTTTATTGATCTCTTTGTTTCCCATAGCTGGAAGGGCACAATATTTTCTCCAACCTGACTTCCAGCGAGTACGAGCAGGTGCTGGAGATCATCCGCAAAGCCATCATTGCCACCGACCTGGCACTCTACTTTGGCAACCGCAAGCAGCTTGCTGATCTGCTGAGCACAGGCGCGCTGGACCTGAACAACCACGCCCACAGGTCAGAGGTCATACACTGTCACACCTAAGCATATGTCAAAAGAGGGTAAGGATGACATTATTCATGCGTCTAGTGTCAGGCTGATCAAAGTCGTAATTGCTCGTCCACGGCAGGGACCGCGTAATTGGCCTGATGATGACTGCGTGTGATCTCTGCTCTGTGACCAAACTGTGGCCGGTCACTCGCCTCACAGCCAATGACATCTATGCAGAGTTCTGGGCTGAGGTAAGCTTGATTACCATTTCATGTTAAAATGCAAAGTGCACTTCATGTGAAACGCTTATAAACGAAATAAAAGGAGCACGAAACGCATGTCGTCTCTTCATCATCAGGGAGATGAGATGAAGAAGATAGGAATGCAGCCCATTCCGATGATGGACAGGGATAAGAAGAATGAGGTTCCACAGGGGCAGGTACTGCCGCACCTGAAAAAGAAAAGGGGACACTGCATCAGAACTTTTTAATTGCCTTAGTCTAAAGTTGAAATGTCTGAATGTTTGTGCTTCTAGGTGGGTTTCTACAACGCAGTGGCCATTCCCTGTTACACCACGCTGTCTGAGCTGTTCCCTCCATCTGCTCCTCTTCTTAGAGCCTGCAGGTAGGTTATTCGGGCAACACCTGAATCACCTTCACGCCTCGTTCCACTCTCGTATTACATTAAGAAGTGAAGTCTCGGATATGGAAACTCTTCAGTATTGGGTGTAGATATGCATCTGCTGCGCTCCCCCAGCCAGTGTTGAAGGACCTCAAGTCTTTTCTCCAGGAACCCATTCAGGGTGCTGATCCGGAATGGGTAAATTGAAAATGGCCTTCTGCTGGTAATCACATTGGCAAGAAGAGTAGGAGAATTGCATACCTTGGCAATAAGTGGCCTGATCACCCAGGTTTGTGAACCAGCCGATTGACCTTGCAGCATTGCATCTTAGATACATAGCCCTGCTCGAGCTGAGGAAGGCCAGGCTGACCCTGTGGTTCTTCCTACCTGTTCTGAGACGCAGTCATGTCCTGATCCCTTCAGACAGACATATAAATCACCTGGGTGGTACAAGGTCAAAAACACACTCTGCTCTACACGGAAGCTCCTCAAGTCAGCTCACTGACAGCTAGCCCCACTGAGCACAACTTACCTCCAGGTCAGTGCAATGAGGACAAGTGTACCCCCAGGAGAGAGGCGCATGCACCCAGAGGTGGTGCAGAATGTATAAGAAAATTTGGTCAGGTACACGTGCATCACCTTTACAGATGCCTAGTCGACTCATTCTCAAACATGATTCTCCCCGATGGAGCTGAATGGCCCTCTGGGGCAAGATGCACTGGCCTACTGTTCATACTGTAGCCTTCCTATTCATTTATTGGACCAATTACTCATCTGTGATGGAGTGACAGGCTGCTCCCTTATCTAACAATATTTTACAGTAATTGTTCAAGAATGACATACATTTGGCAGTGAGATCTAGAATGTTAATACCTGTTGATATTAGCAACAGTGAAGCATGATCCATCACAGAGTTCCAAACTTACCTGCCTCTAATTTTCTAGTAACCCTGAAGTCTGCAGGACGGTGGTCCTCGAGGGCCAGAACCCTGATCTATCATGTTGCTACAGGTGTACAGTTGGTATCCGTGAATAGATTTTATCCAAAATATGGAATTGGTGTTCAGTTGGGGTGTTTTACAAATGAACAGTGTCATAAACCGAGCTATGGTGTTGTTTCTCGTTTTATAAAAGCAGTAAGTGACTTCTGAGCTGTAGTGATTTACTGCTTTTATCACAGGACAAACACCAAGCTCTGCTCCAACCCTAATCAAACACACCTGAACAAGCTAACCAATGTCTTCAGGATTACTAGAAAATTACAGGCAGGCAGGTTTGGTGGTTGGAGCTAAACATGACAGATCATGCTTCACTGTTGCCAATATCAAATGTAGTAACATTTCAGACCTCTGTGACAAGCATAAGCTACTGTATGTCAATGAACAATTACTGTAACATACTGTTCATTTTTCAAAATGTATGAATAAAGTAGGCTTTCCGCCAGATTTCTACTAGGCCTAGCTCTGCAACCAGTGTAACCTCACACTTACATTTTTTACAGCAGAATGCTACTATAGAAGACTTATTTCTGTGAAAATTTCAGGTTCATATCTGGTCCCCCACTAGAGATATTCCACCCAAAATTTAGGGGAATTTTATATAATGGCAATTTCTTGCTGACATTAAAAAAAATGAGGACTCAAACCTGAAATGTTCTAACTGCACACTATACTTACCCAGGTACCCCCTAAAAAAATTAATGCTGAGACTCGAACCCTTCCCATTATAAATTGACTCACAGTGTAACTATGAGCAATCTTGAGCATTACATTTAGTTTTAAGTCTAAGGAACAAGAATGTTGATACGTACATGTACTTTAATTTGCTCTAAGAGATCAGTTTATGTTCCAATGAGCTAGGACCATCCTGAACTGAGAGCGAGGTTTCTGTACACAACTGTATAACCAAACCCCAAGTAAAGATCAGCTGTTTCTGTAGGATTTTCTTGACATGATTTGGTTTCATCCAACTGCTGAAGCCATGGTCTGCAAAGAGCTCAGAACGCATGTACGGGATCTCACTGTCGAAAGGTACTGATCGGGAGAGGAGTACAAAATCGTTTTCTAAATATTAGACAACTGAAGATGATGGAAAAAAATTTCACCTTCCAGCACGATAATGACCCAAAGCACAAATCCAAGTCGAAAAAGGAATAGTTTCAGAAATTGTTCAATTTGTTTTTGGAATGGCCCTGTGGAATGACTTGAAAAGGACTGTACACAGAAGATCCCCTTGCAGTTTGATAGATCAGGAGCACTTTTGCAAGGAAGAGTGATCTAAAATTGCCAGATGATGTTCCAAGTTGGTAGACTCTTAACCAAAAGGTGCTAAAACTTTTCTATTCATTTTTTTCACTTGAATGTTGTTGGTTGCTAGATCATATTAAAAGGTGGAAAAAAGAAGACTATTTATTTATGTTTCATTTTTCACATTGCAGAAACCTGCCTTTACTTGTCCAGCCATTCCAAACAGTCCTGAGCACGAAGATTAATTAGAAACGGCTCACTAATTAACATCGTTACAGCACGTGATGTAAAAGCAATGCACGATACGCAGCGTGTTAATCAATCGCAAGTACTAATCGGTCTTGGCTGAGGACTTTTCACAGTCTAGTAGTGACTGTGATGATAACAATGCAACAGAAGCGCTAGAGTCAGTAACTGTATATCAGTTCTTGTAAATGTTTTCTAAAGTGTAGCGTTGTGTGTATGCAGGGAAAACCTGGGCCAGTGGGAGCGGATCGCTCAAGGAGAAGAGCCGTGTTCGTGGACGCCGTGTGAGGAACCGGGGCAGAGTGAGCTGCTGGAGACTGGACCGGTCAAAGTGGACAACTGACTCAGCCTGAGATCTTCAGCCTTGAACACATCATCATCATCCACACCCTGCCAGAGACACTGCACTTCCTTTAGGACAGTCCCATGCCGCTGGAGATGGGAGGGAGCAGAGAGGCCAGGCAGGAGAGGTGATATTCACCAAGCAACTAAAGGAAGAATCTTTAAAAAAAAAAAATTTAAAAAAAAAGACAAAGTAAAACAAGCGTTACCTCAGTGGGTGACAGAGGCTATAGACTCGAATTATAACGGCTCTCCCAGGATGCAGGATTCGACTGCCTCAAATCCGCTCTGTGTGGGACCACCTTCGGGTTTTCCTTTGGATGGTTGCTTTTTTTTTTTTTTTTTTTTTTAAATGTTTCGTTTTTGGTGAAATCAAATTCTTAGTTTTTCAAATGGTTTCTTTTGTGGTCTTATATTTGAAGAGGCCTTAAAATCTGAACCTGCAGTTCCTACTAAAACGACTTGTAACTGGAGAGGGTTCAGGTCATCTGAAATGGTACTTTAATTCCTGCTGTGATCAAAACATCGAACGCGAAAACCTACTTGAGAGATTCCAAGAGACGGTAGGGAGCGCAACGCCGCACGGGGCGAGCACGGTGGCAGTCTTGTGGACGTGTTCTGTTCGTTTGTGCAAAGATGTTTTGCAGTACTTGAATGAAGAAATACAGCCTATTCTATGTGGGGAGAGGGGTTTGGGGGGGTGGGAGGAGGAGAGAGAAACAAACCCTGCAGTGTATCCGTCTGAAGTAAGAGGAGCTGTTGTGAAGAAAGAAGCCGGATCATTCTGAACCTTACTGTAGTCACAGGAGAGTCACAATGTTCCTCTCTAAAATCTGACCATGCAACCTGATGTACAAATCAGCTTTTGATCCTCTTGTTCTCAAAGTGCTGCACCTTGGGCAATCCACTCATTTTTAAGGCAAACAGTAATAAATGTTTTATGCGGTGCATCGTGACGCTGTAGTGGCAGGCACACAAAACTAAACCATAAATTCTCATTAACGGTAATATTTAGTTAGTAATTATAGCCTTCCAAAATGTCCATTGCACTCTCTAAAATAGGGCTGTTTATTGTTCGTTTTTATATTACAGTCACATAAAGACTTGTTCACATGTCTCATTAGTGCTTAGTGCTCTTAGTCCTCTGAATTTGGAGAAAGTAATACTGCTGTATATGTAGAACAGGAAAGAAAACAACCACTATGACCAATGCAGTCAGGCTTGCTACCATTTGTACCCAATTGTTTTTGTTTTTCCTTAAGGGTTTTTTTTTCCCCCCCTGAAAGCAACACATGGCACTCATGATTACTTTCCAAACTTTCCATGTCCTCATGTTCCCTCTGGGTTAAGGATAAATAGGAGACACAAACTTATAATACTAATGTCACGATAAATAGAATGATGGTGACGTGAAAGACTTGGGTTATTAAACGTTCACAGTAAAACATCTTAAAGCAATACGTTAATATTTCATTCATTAAACGTATGGAATGATGGACATGGATAGTGATGAGTGAAATAAAAACCTCGACCCGTCAAACCCTCCACCGTCTCAAACCATTGTGTATGAAGATGAAACACTGTGTTAAAATGAACACTGTGCTCGTAGTGTTCAAGTGAGACTGTTGGAAATTATGGCCAAAGATGAATTAGAATGAGGAATCGCGTATAAAACCGAGAGAGTTCTCCGATTGATTAAAGAGTTCAGCGTCATGCGTGGTTCGCGTAGGGTTGGCGGTTCGATTCCCGGCCCACATGCCTCTACATCCTGAAGTGCTCTTGGGCAAGACATTGAACGCCGAGTTGCTCCGGATGGCAAGTTAGCGCCTTGCGTGGCAGCTGTGTTACCATTAGTGTGCGTGAACGGGTGAATGAGACACAGTAAAAAGCGCTATATAAGTGCAGACCATTTACCATGATTTGATTAGGCTTGCGTTTCTGTTTTTCAGCCTGTAATACATTGGGACATGACCAGAGCTCTGAACGCTTTTGTGTCAATCCTGCAGAACTGATGAGTGACTAACCAACACGGTGGCAAACTGCTTAACCATGCCTGTTGGTTTTTGGGGGAACTAAAGGAGTACACTGTCAGATACGGTCGTATGTGTGTGCAGTAAGTACAGCTTCCATTAGAGTGTGTGTGTGCGTCGTCGTTTTTTGTCCCCCCACCCATACTTTTGGCACATGTGCAATGCGTGTGCATGATAAATGTGTTTGTATTCAGAGACGTAAGCTACACTCTTATGGTGCTACCTTAGGTCTTAGGCAGCCATGCACTTTCAGAGCGTGTGTGCGCGCACGGGTCATAACCCCTTAAACAAGAATCTACGTTAAGAGGAACTTCACAGCATTCTCCACCTCAGTGAATGATCATCCACAGCTTGTTTTTCTCCCCTCACATGCACTATGTTTAGAAATTATCATTGTATTATTATTATTATTATTATTACTATTATGTCCTTAATTTTATTATGGTTCCTATTATATTGCTATTATTACTGCAACTATCAATGATTAGCATTGTTATTTTCTTAATTAGAATTAAATTTTAAATTAACTTATATTTTTTTATACAAAAAAAAAAAAAAGTTAGCATTTTTCTTTTGTACAGAGCAAAGTTGTGCATCATTAAGTGAATGGTCATGTAGACCCACTGTTGTCCAAGAATAATGAGGAATGTCGACTGTAAATATAAGAGCAGTAATTTTATTAAATATTTCTGGAAAAAAAAAAAAGAAAGAAAAACCTGTGTAATATTTACTGTGTAGATTTCTGTACGTTTTTCAGAGGAAAACTTAAATGACATGTTTGATCGAAGTAGATGGTGGCATTATTTCAGATTGGGGATTCAGAAGATTTAGCACCCTCTAATGGTGCACCAAGATCTAGTTTAGATGACAGATTAGATGTTGACAGTTGTATATCTAACTGTGGGTTCTATGAACACATTTTATTCTTATAATAAGTCACTGAGCAAGCATGACGCAAACTGCGTGGCAGAGCCCTGCTGCTAGACACCAAATAATACAACCTTTGCTGCTCTTGGAATACAACAACAAAAGAAACAATGGTAACTAGTACAAGCTAAAGACCTCTCCAGTCTTCTGAAGATCATCCAAGCACTGTTGAATCCTCGCAGACGTACAATGACGGCTATTTTTATGAGATCATGGAAACAGAAAACAAGCCCCACAACCTGGCTAAAAAAAAACAACTCCAAATTAGCCACCGATACCAACGACCTGAACATCCTCTGAATATTAAGACAAGAAATGTAAAGACTAGGTCTTTTGCATCATAATACAGATAGTAAAGAACATATCTCCATAAAATAAAATAAAAATCATCACACAGATGGAAACTAAAGAAAGAAATTAGAGACTCTCCTAGAGATGCAGAACAGAAGCATGAGAGACAACCTAATATTAATAAGAATACCAGAAAGCCACCCTGACTGTCTGAAATATCTTGTCAAAACATTCATTCAACACGCACTAAAGCTTCCAGCCGAGGCGGTTACGAAACACACGATTTCACAGTGTCCGCAGTCTCTGAGGGAGACCACAAAATCGCCCCAGATCCATTATCCCACAAGTCGAACAAAAGGAAATGCCCTCAATGACCAGTTCCCTCACGAACATAGTAATGACTCAACGTACTGTATCCCCTGTTCAGACCGTTCAGGCAATCTGGGAAACGTGTTCCACTAGTCGTAGGCAAACTATATAAACTCTATATCAAAGTCCAGCAATGAGGATCAACAAGAGGAACTCCATGCGAGTATGGGAAATGAGAGACTTATCTGCAGCCTTATCATCTTACCTCTTTTTTCCTTTTCCTAATTGTTTTGAAAATTACTGTATATTTTCGCCACAAGAGTAGTAGTAGATCTACGAATTTATAACGAACGCAATTAAACGATTAACTTTATAAATCATGGTCATTAACGTAGTTAGCAGGAATGCAAGTGGCATTAACTTGTCAGCAAAAAACATAAAACCTAGAAACATCAGTCTATGAATAAATTCAATTGTCTGGAGAAAATTAAAGAATATTCACTTCAATCAAATCTATTATGCATCATACAACTCTAAGATTAGATTCACAAGAATCTGATTCATCATCATTAAATGTGTCAAGCAATTACAACAACACTTGAAGGCGTACAGTCATGTGAAAAAATAAGTACACCCCTGGAAACTGTTGGCTTTGTCTTTGACACATTTGGACAAGCTAACATTTGATCATCTCTAAAACAGTGCTTATTAATAAAGTTGATGTACTATAAAAATGACCTAAATTGTACATTTTGTAGTACTTCACAATTTAAATTACCATAAAAAAAAAAAAAAAACAGATCAGTCACATGGAATAAGTAAGTACACCCCTACATTTATCACCCCCTTCAAATCCATAAAATTAGAAAAGTGTGTTCTAGATCGGGTGCAAGTGAGTAGAACATGCCTTATTTATAACCCTCTCATATCTTGTCTAGTGTTCCCTGCTGTTGAGGTGTGTGATGTCATCGTGCCTAGATCTAAAGAGTTCTGTAAAGCCTTCAGAAATAAGGTTGTGGATGCCTAGGATTCTGGGAAGGGATTTAAAAAGATCTCCACATTACTTGAAATAGATCATTATACTGTAAGGAAAATAATCTACAAGTGGTGCAGATTTCAAACGTCTGCCAATTTGTCCAGGACTAACTCAGCCCAAGAGCAGACCGTCTGTTGCAAAAAAAAGAAGCCTCCAAGAACCCCGAAATTTCATCACAGAATCTGCTAGTAAGTCTTGCAACTGTTAGTGTCAAAGTGCATACTTCTATAATCAAAAAGAGGTTGCACAAACTTGACCTGTATGGGTGGCGTGCCAAGAAAAAGCCTTTGCAAGACTACAGTTTGCCAATGAGCATATAGGCAAAGACCAGGCCTTTTGGAATAATGTGCTCTGGACAGACGTATCAAAGTTAGAGTCCCAAAAGTGGACATTTCATCAGGATAATGATCCTAAGCACACTAGCAAATCCACCAAGGAATGGATCAGAAAGAAGAAATGGAGGGTTATGGAATGGCCTACTCAAATCCTGGATTTTAATCCCATTGAAATGTTGTGCTGTTGTGGCAGGATGTGAAACTGGAAGAACATGCAAGAAAACGCCTACAAGAAGTTATTTCTGCTAAAGGGGGCAATACTAGCTTCTGGGACCAAGGGTATACTTACTTTTTCCACAGAAGAATCACATCTATTACTATTTCTGTT
The DNA here is from genome assembly GCF_001660625.3 of Ictalurus punctatus. NCBI lineage: Eukaryota > Metazoa > Chordata > Actinopteri > Siluriformes > Ictaluridae > Ictalurus > Ictalurus punctatus. Next base: position 5,197,177 of record NC_030418.2, on the reverse strand, counting down.
GAATAAATGATTGAAAATGTTAATTTTCCTTGTGGTTTTGTTCAAGTATATCAACATCATTAATAGGCTCTGTTTCAAAGATGATCAAATGTTTACGTTCCCAAATGTGTCAAAAAAAGCCAACAATTTCCAAGGGGTGTACTTTTTTTTTTTGACTATATATGGCCCACATTCAGATGGTCACTCATTTTTTTTTTTCATAATTTTTTCTCTCCTCAGCATTAATCATCATCAGGCGAGATTTAAAAACCAACCCAAAGCAAGACTGATCTTCAACACAATCTAAGGTACCGGCACTCATCGGGTCGAACAAGGCATTTTGTATGACCAACTTCGGCCTTTAGTGATAGCTGGAGATGAGAAAACACATCCACAAAAGAATACACTTTTTTTCTCATCAGTTCACCACTCTTTTTCTGCAAATTATTTCCTCGCAAGTAAAACCAATGATTCCCCAGAAACATCACCCACTCTTCTCTGGGAAACGGCTAAAGCAGTAGTGAAAGGGGAAGATTCTCTCATACTCTACACTCAAGAAAGAAAAAAAAACAGAACCAAAACTGAGACACTTACATGAATCCCACAGACCAAACTGCAAAAGAAATTAAAAAATAATAATCATCAAGTCCATACTAAATAATCTCACTTTCAATTACAAAGAACATGGTAATAAATGAAGAAAATACCTAGCACATCAATTTAACCAAGATCAATTGTAATGACAAAGACAACTGGAAATATTATCCATGACCGAATAGCTATATACAGCACATATTACTGTACTAATCTAACCACCTTGGATAATGAATGCAAATATATATTTATTTTTTGAAACCTTGAATACCATATCACTCGCCGTACTAAAAAAAATGAGCAAAAAGAGATTTAAAGTACACAAGGAATATGAGAATGCCCTTGCAGCTCCAAACAACAAATCACTGGGAACATTTCCAGTTAAATTCCATATAAACATTGTTGGACAACAATTTCACCACTCTATAAGGGGGGAAGGGGGGGGGGGGCAAAGTATTAGCTTCCACATCCAAATGTTCTCTCTCATCTTATTCACCCAGATCAAACTGGCTTCATTATAGGAAGACACTCTAAACGGCAAAAATTAGACACTATTATACAGTCACGTCAGTTATTTGTTATTTTAGCTGTCTACCACAGAGTTGAAATGATATTATGAATGTAATTGAAGGGTATTTAGATCGATATCTGGTAAACAGTGTAGGAATTACAGCACTTTTTATATGCCAGTCCGTCCGTCCGCCCCCCCCCCCCCTCAACAGATCAAAAGTAATTAGACAATCGTTTGCTCAGCTGTTCCATGGCCAGATGGTCAGGTGTAGAATTTACATTTGGAATATGTTGCTATTAACGCTCAATATGAAGTCCAAAGAGCTGGTACTGGCAGTGAAGCAGCCATGATTAGGCTGAAAAATCAAGACAAACCCATCAGAGATGGCAAAAATGTTAGATGTGGCCAAATCAACCACTTGGTACATTCTTAAAAAGCAAGAACACATTGCGAGTTCAACACCCTCCATTGAGTAGGCATATCTGTGTCAAAGTCAACAATCAATAGAAAACTTCACCAGAGTAAATAGATCTTTGAAAAGATCGGTTTAAGATCTTAAAAAAAAAAAATTCGGTACAGGTTTGGAACAATATCCTATGGCCAGATGAGAAAGGTCAGCTTGTACCAGAATGATGGATAAATAGTATGAAACTGGTTACCTTGTATTTATTGAGGTGTCTGCTGACTAAAGCCATAGGATGAATTCTGACATGCATACGGCTATAGAAAAGGTGCTGTAATTCCTATCCTGTTCACCTCAAATTAAAGCTAAAAGTCTGCACTACTCATTGTTTAATCTCGACGGCTAAAATAAATATACAGGTGCATCTCAAAAAATTTGAATATTGTGGAAAAGTTCGTTTTTTTCCCCTAATTTAATTCAAAAAGTGGAACTTACACAAAGTGCAAAATATACATTTAGTCACTAATGTCCAAATAATGGCACTATATACATTTCAGGCAACCCTTTTGAAAAATGTATTCTTTAGCCCCGATAATGACCTTGGAACACCCGTGTACTCATCCTGTATATGAACCCGGAAAAAACTTCTTGCAAACAACTGTTTCAAAAAGTCAACAATCTTCTTAATGTTCTTACTTCATTATTTCGGTATTGGTCGACCCTGTTTGGGACACAGCCAGTGTTTTGGTGCTTATAAGCAGGGGCAGACTCCTGGGCTTGAACCACTGATTCAGCACAAAATAGACAATAGCGGCACGCAAAAGAAAATTTTGAAGACATAAAACTGTCAAATAAATTGTTTTTACAGGGTGCTTATTGTTGTACAAGTAATTTCGGAGACATTTTACGGGCAGCAGTTGATTTTGTATTTCATAGCTCATATGACCCTACACCAGTGGGCACTTTTGGGATGGTAATGGAGTCAGTAATGGACAGTCAAAAAAAATGCATGCTATAGACAACTATGTACGATTGATCACATCTGCAGTACCCTGCAGGATATCTGACTTACTGCAGTATTAGATACATACATACAGTATGGATACAGTACAGTGGGCTTTATGACTTTATGACAAATGCAAGATCACAAAAGTCTGAATACAGTAATAAAATCATACAGGGAAAAAAAAAAATCTAGAAACAGATTTTAAGACTGGCGAATGTAGTGGTTAGCCTGCCTAGTGGGTCATAGGACAAGTGCTATATTACATATTTACAGTATTCAAATCATATTGTGCTAATAATAATTTAATAAAATAAAAATAATTAATCAAGAACATTTACTGAACATTTTATTGCAGTCTACCAGTTTGGCCAGCTTGGTCTGTGTTTTGTCAGCTTGTGAAACCGAACTGGATTTTTCAGCAGTGCAGTAATCCAGTAAAAATCCAGAAATTGAGATTTTAACACATGGAAAATTGTAGTAGTTACCTAGTGGAGTCTGTGACTTACTGCAAGTGCAATATTGCAGATACATTTTACAGTAGTAAATATTTTTGTTTGTTTTTACAACAACAACAAAAAAAATAAATCAGTAAAAATCCAGAAATGGAGATTTTTAAACATTGAAGGTTGTAGTAGTGCAATATTACATAAAGGATTTATAGCACAGAATAGTAATAAATTGTTTAATTATCAATTAAATATTGCACTTATCACACACACTAGATAACTACTACGATCTTCAACATCTTAAAACTTGTTTAAACAATTTCTGTTGTTGTTTCTTTTAATATTCATTATTACTCTACTCATCTTTTAAGACTAGCACTTGAATATACATTGTACATCCCTTTATGTAACTACTGCAATCTTCACTATTGAAGGCATGGATATTTTACTGTTTGTCTAGGGTTTTTTTTCCATATATTATTACTGTACTCATATTGTGACACTTTTATATAACACGTTAATGAGTAAATAATCTCACAGTTTTGTGTCGGTACTCTAAACCTACAATAAGTCAGATATGCTGCAGGGTACAGTAAACTTCTACAGACTCTTACATAAACAACTAGGTCATGCACTTTTGAAACGGTCCCTTACTGACGCCGTTCATATAAAGCGGTGGTGATGTGCAGTTCTCAAAGATTAGTTTTAGCAAGTATTAACGGGACAGCTTTTTAAATGATATTCAATTAGTTTTGTGTTCACTCCAGAGTGAGAATATACATGTTTTTAATCATTGTATGTTCATTTCTTGAGAAATTATAGACTCGAACGTGCGACAGCCAAGTCTTTAGATCAGTTTGAAAATTTCTGAAAAATTAAACCTTACTGCAGTAAAAGAGACACTATAAATTAAATCAAACCTCTACAGAGCCCACACAACACACTATTTCACATCAAGTGCAAACAAACAGCAGCGTGACCCATCAAACACAAGCCATACAATAAAATACAAAAAAAAAAAAAAAACAACAACAAAGCCATAAAATACAAAAGCGGGTCCTTACCTTTTAGAAGTTACATCGTCAAATCATTGAAAAATCCTTCAATTCAGGAAAAAAAAATTACATTATAATATGTTGCGGTACTTTATCATTATTTTCTGTTTTTCACCATTAACTCAATTAGCACCCACCAGCTGATTTCACAGCCCACGTGACTGCCCATGCGTGCAAAACTTAAACCAATAAACACAAGGCAAATATGATTGACGTACAATTAAGCAAATCAAAGCACACATTTCAACCAGGTCATTAACTTGGACAAACCCCAAACAATGTTGAAAATCTAAAAAAAATTTGTAAACTTATTTTATTTATTTATTTATTTATTTATTTATTTAGAGCCCTGCCCACTTCCACCCGGGATCCTACAGCCGCTTGTACATATAAGCAATTCATTTTTTATTTTATTTTTTTAATGATAAATGTATCTTCATTAATGCTTTTAATGATAAATGTAGAACTTTTAATACCGCGGTACAACTGAACGTAATATTTAAATAATTTAATGAAAAAAAATAAATATATATTTAAACAAATAAACCATTGCGTTTCCGAGTTTCACCACGTGACTGGAAAGTAACCAATAACAGCTTGGAACGCGCTGCCATGGAAACTGTGTTGCAAACTAGCAGGTGTTGCTGGTTAAACTGGACGCACAGTTTACAGTACCAGGCGAGTAAACAAGCTGTATTTTATTTACATTATAAAAACAGACAGTTATTCCAACTTCAGGATAGACAAGACTACAAAGTTATTTACTGAAGTTTTCTTACGTCATGGAGTATTGCAGACTTTTTTTTTTAAATTCTCATTTGCTTCATTAACAACTTTTAACTGTAAATGAAAAACATAATATATACATATTTTTCATAATGCATGTATAATATATGCGTAAAAATAAATAAAGTTGTCATTAATATTTTCACACTGCATAGATGGGTGTTTTGGGTGACTGAGTTGGGTATTATTTGCAGTTAAACATGAATAAATTCATGGCTGATGTAGTATAATACTCAAAAAGAGAACATTCTCCCAGATTGGAGTGACCGATATTGTAACGCTCAATGACTACGTTTACATGCACGTCAATATTCCGATATTAATCGGAAATCGGCAGTAATTGTATTACTAATTAGTATTATATTCTGATCCCCACCCCTGGAATATACCTGTTTTAATCCGAAATGTGTCGAACCTTATTCAGAAAATCCACTGAAAGGAGATATGCGCATGCTCAGTCCGCAAGGAATTGTGGGTACTAACAGGTATTTACTCGGACATACTTACGGCCATGTATACAGGAATATTCCAATGCATTTGCGCATATAAACATCGTATTCGGAATATGGCTGCAACCCGAATATAGACCTTGAAATACATCATTCATTCGTATTCAGGAAACACTTTATACTGGTCAGGGTCACGGTGGATCCTCCTGGGAACACTGGGCGTGAGGTGGGGACACACCCAGGACGGGATGCCAGTCCATCACAGGACACCACACACATACTCAAATCACACCTATGCGCAACTGAGCATAGGATGGTAGAAGAAAACCACGCAGACACAAGGAGAACATCCGAAAGTCCGCAAACACGGTAACCCAAGTTCAGGCTCGACCCACCTCTACAGTCACAGGTCAGTTTATCAGGTAAAGCAGACATTAAGGTGTACAAATATTGACTGTGGTCTGCCCCTACCCCATCCCGTGGAATAAAACTACCATATAACCACCACAGACCAGATATTATTTATTATCAGTGACGCTGACATTGTAGTGCATCAAGTGCCGCATTACTGCTAGTATTTTAACCAAACGTTTTTTTATCCAACCAGCTGGGAGCAGTCCTATGGCCAGAACCAGAAAAAGGACTAGCAGATGGTCAACATACCACGTGCATGGCAAAGGTTTTAATCTACAGCTATAAACCTACAAGGTGGATCAAGAAGGTATTGTGTATCTAATAAAATAACCAGTAATAACACAGAGTTTAAAATATATTCTTACCAGTGCAGAACACACTACTAATGTATGTCAGTCTTGTGCTGGATATGATCCACTTACAAGCTATATTCCTTTCCTTACTTTATGGCAGCTTTAGCCATGTCTGTATCAGGCAGCCAAACTCCGAGGCACTCAGACATGCAGCGTGAGTTGAAGGAACTTCTTCATAGTATGGAAAAAGCGCACAAAGCTGACATCCAGACATACATCTCCGGTCATCTGGGTCCGAACATCCTCACTCATAATCCCCTCTACTGCAGGCCATGTAAGCCTATTTGGAACAAGCCCAAGCCCAAGCCAAGACACGGGCCCCTCTCACGTCCAGGAAAGGAGCAAAATGGAAGCTAAAGTGGAAGAAGCTAAAGTGGAAGAAGCTAAAGTGGAAGAAGCTAAAGTGGAAGAAGCTAAAGTGGAAGAAGCGACTGACGCCCTGCACAGTTTCAGCATAAAGACCAGGCTACAGCAGCTGAGGATCGAGGAAAGGCCAGAAAGCACCAGTGGGGAATTGCTGAGCATAGATCTGAGGGGAGTTCTGGACATGACACAGCTAGCTAAGCTGAGAAAAGCAAAGCAGGAAAGATGTGCAGTGTCTAGCATGGTGGAACAGGACAGCTGCTTGTTCTCACTCTCACACGAAGATGGGCTCACCTGGAGCGATCGACTGCGCCGGAGGCAGCGCTTTGACACTCAGGTTTTGGGGACAAAAGACCTGACCACCAGGAAGTGTTTGAGTGGTAGAGAAGCAGCAAAGCAGCATGAGCACAGGCTTCAGCAGGTTAGAATTATAGATATAGCCGAGTGTAAAAACAAAAATGTTCCTTTATTAACACAACGGACAAATTAACAGCTGCTTATGTAAATGTGAACTATTCCTCTGGTCTCTAAGGACGTTTTGTTTTCCCAATTCTTCTTCAGTCTGTATTGGATTCGTGCAAATCTTTCTGGCAGTTTTTTTAGTTATTAGTCGTTAATTCCTTGGAAGTGTCCATGTTTCTTCTTCTTTTTTTCTTCTGAATTCCCTAAACACTGAAGTCTTGTGAAATGTTTTCCTGGCCCATTTGACTCATGAACATGACCTCTCCCAGAAAACTGCTTGAGAGCCTGTTTAAGTCGTATTTAATTTATTCCAACGTTCCAAGCATACATCCGAATAAATAAATTTCACTGATCAATTTTAAGCATGCTAATGAAAAACAACTGGTTCAAACCTAAATGCAGTAATATTTCAACAGAATAATGCAATGAAATAAGCATGGGATTCTTTCTTTCTTTCTTTTTTTGTACATAAACTGTAAAGTAGTGGTGTATAGTTTTTCCTCAGAAGCCATATCGGGGGAACTGTCATCTCATGAGCTGGACTGATGTGTTCGGCTAATGTCTGTGGTTCAGTATGCAGACAGATTACACTGTACTTAGTCATCTCAGAGGACAGGAAGAGACTGATGCACATTTCCGACAGGAAATTATTAACGTGTGTGTGTGTTAGGCACTGAGGAAACTTCCTGCCGGCGGAGGTCCCTGCAGAGAGCGCCTCGCGATATTTAGTGAGGTCTTTGATGACGTGTGTGACGGCTCACCTGTATTCGGCAGCGTCCTCCGAGAAATCAAGGTGAGACGTCGCGATGCCTTGTTAATACACACACATACATCATACCCCCACATCGTTGACTAATGAGTAAATCTCACTGGGTTTATTTTGCAATGACTTATAATACTCAAGTATTAATTTCATTCATGTTAACATTTACAGAAATTATCCACTTAATTAATCTAAGATTACATTTAAGTGTTGAGTATTATAACCCTAACCCTAAAGTATTGTATGTGATCTGTTGGATACAGACAGAGTATGATTTGTACATGAAGTCACTCCTTTTCTCCCAGTCACCTCTCCAGGATAAGGTGAGAAAAAGTTTTACATTTCAGATCTTAGGAGGGGGAAAAATTCTTTGCAGTCAAAGCAGTATAAGCAGCAGAAATGTATAACTAACAATGAAACGACAATCTCTGCTAGTCAACGGTCATGACGCCATTTTGGAGTCATAAAATACTAGTCTATAAAATACATTTACAGTCGGGTCTATAAATATTTGGGCAGTGACACAATTTTGGTAATTTTGCCTCCACAATGGATTTGAAGTGAAGCAATCAAGATGTGAATAAAGTGCAGACGTTCAGCTTTAATTCAAGGTGTTTAACAAAAATTGGACTAAACTAAGAATCATAAATATTAAGATTGTTTGTAGTGCTTGGATGCAAATCCTTTGCAGTGAAGGACTGCTTGAAGTCTGGAACCCATGTACATCACCAAATGCCGAGTTTCCGCTCTTGAGATGGTTTGCCAGGACTTTACTGTAGCCGCCTTCAGTTGCTGCGTGTTTGCGGATCTTTGACGTCGCTTTTGTCTTCAGTAAGTGAAAAGCACACTCAGTTGGGTTGAGCTCATCTGACATTTAAGAACATTTCATTTATTTTGGTTGAGAAGCCTTTGGGTTGCTTTCACAGTATGTTTTGGGGTCATCATCCATCAGTTGTGCAGCATTTGCCTGAATCTGAGCAGGAAGTATAGCTCTATACGCTTCAGAATTCATTCCGTTAATTCCATCAGCAGTCACATCACACCAGTGACCCAGTTCCAATGGCAGCCATACACGCCCATGCCATAACACTCCCTCCACATGTTTGAGAGATGATGTGATATGCATTGGATCATGAGCTGTTCCTTTCTTTCTCCATACTATTCTCTTCCCATCATTCTGCTACAAGTTAAGCTTGCATCAGAACTGGTCAGGCTTAGATTTTAGAGGTTATTTAGCAAATCTAATCTGGCCTTGAGTGTTACCAGTGGTTTGCATTTTGAGGTAAACAGTCTATATTTACATTCATGAAGGCATCTCTTGATTGTAGATTTTGACAATGATACGCCTGCCTCTTCCAGAGTGTTCTTGACTTGGCTTGATGTTGTGAAGAGGTGTTGCTGAGCTCACCAGTGCGTTTCTTTCTTTTTAAGAACGTACCAAATTGTTCATTTGGCCACTCCTAAAGTTTCTGCTATCTCTGTTTTTGTCTGTTTTGGCTTTTTTTTCAGTCTAGTGATGGCCTCCTTCATTTGCTTCGACACTTCTCTGGACAGCATATTGAGCGTTCCCATGAACAGCTACCAAACGCTAATTCAGCGCTTGGAATTAATTCCAGATCTTTTATCTCCTTATTCTGTCACGCAATATTGTGGAAACAGACCGCACCTGGCCATGAAACTGCTTATCAGTCGGTTGTCCAATTACTTTTGAACCTGTGAATATGGACAGACTATGTAAAAATGGCTATAATTCCTAAACGGCTAATGGCATGTTTTTGTTAAACCTCTTTCTACGTACACTTCGATCATATCATATCACGATTGCTTTATTTCAAATACATTGTGGTGGTGTACAGAGGCAAAGTTCCGAAAATTCCGTCACTGTCCAAAGTCTTATGGACATGACTGTATATCTCTGGGGTATAATTTATAACTTGGCTAGTAATATAAGTACATTTGGTACAACTCTAATGTTTGGGACAGCTGTCATATCGGGCCTCATTCCTCTAATCATCGGATGATGCGTATGGGCACATGCTTATATCTTGGTGTGGACCAAATGTTCTCATGAGAATAGGAATATCTGACAGTTTTGGCATCTGGTTGGTCTCCATGAAGAAAATTGCTTTATCTTGCTTTTGGTTACTGAGATTAAGATTAAGGATCAATTGTAAGCATTACATTGATTATCATTATTAGTTATGTCAATGGAAAGTCCTAACAAGGATAGTAAGATGAACTTGTGTTTAGTCTGCATGTACCCCCTTCGGAGCCTCCACAGAAGCAAGAAAGCTAAAGGACGCAGCAAGGCAAGTGCTATTACTGGAACAGGAAGCCAGGAGTTCTCTAGAGGAAAATGACAGGTATTATTTTAAAATCCTTTTGACTTCATTCGACTGCATGGTGTTCAAAACAAATAATGGAAGGTTTTTTTTTTTCCTTTCCCTTCAGCATCAGAAGAGAGTATGAAGATGCTCAAGCCAAAGCCCTGGTAGACCAGAAGGAAGATGGTATAAAGCACTACAACAGATGTTTACCCATAACCCCATGCAAATTTCTGCACTCACCAGACTCACCATGCTTTACTGTCTCACAGATGTTGTTCGAGTAACTCCAACTTCATATATATGGCTAAAAGTTTGGCGAAACCTGACCGTCACACCCCGTATATGCGTTTTGAACATCCCATCCCAGATTTAGTCCACACTTTGCTGTTATAATAAGCTCCACTCATCTGGGAAGGCTTTCCACTAGATTTTAGAGTGTAGCTGTGGGGATTTGCCCATTCAGCCACAAGAGCATTAGTTAGGTCAGGCAATCGTACGTTTCCGACTTTGTGGCAACAGTTTAGGGACGGCCCACCTAGGAGTGTGATGGCCAGGTGTCCACAAAGTTTTGGAAAAGAAAGTCCATCAACGATAATCAATCATCAGCTTACTATATTTACAGTACTGTGCTATTTTACACCTCATTACATAAAAAAAAGAGAAATTATAGGGTGCTTATGTTTTATATAATGTTAAATATAATTTCTGTATGTTTGTTTGTTTGTTTTTCTTCCATGAGGCAGGGGATCAGAAAGCTGTGATACTGGTCAGCGTGATGAGGTTGCCTTCTCAGAAGTGAAACAGTGTGAACTCTCCTCCATCGCTCAGGTGGAGGCTAAGAGACAGCAAGTGTGGAAAGTGTGGAACGAGGTGCAGAGTCTTCAAAAAGACATCAGAGAGACGATGGTGTCCACTGTTACCACCAGCGCTCTTGAGAACTGCATCAGAGACTCAGAAGTATGGTCGTTTTCGCGTCAGGTTAGAGTAGAACATTTTGCCCTGGCTAACGGAACGTTAAGAACCGACGTGCATCTGTCTTTTCCTATCTCTAGGAAGAAATCTTGAACTTGGCCGCTTCGAACGTGCTTCTCCTGAAAACTAATAAGGTAACGATGGACACTTTGAGAAGCTTGTGGTTCTGCTTATGTGAATCTCAAGATGTATGTAAATATATAAAGAATCTTGTTCAAAGTGTAGATCATATGGAATAAACTGTCCTCTTCGTCCTTTAAAGGATCTCGAACAAAACGTTTCGACGTTCCTGAAAGTCAGCGAGGAGACAAAGACGTACGTACTGTTTTCATCTTGCTTTACAGTCATAACATTTCTCAGCACAAAGACTGAAATTTTTGTAATATCTATCATTTCTATAGCTTCCAGGTTGCCAACACTTTTGATTTCTCTCTTTGACAGGCGGGCTTGGGAGAAGATACGGACCACGCTGAACGGACATGATTAGGACACTCCGGTCATAAAATTGGCCGCTTTGTGACACTGATTTCTGTTTAAACCTCCATGAGGGGTGAAACTGTTTTTATAGCTCTTTAGTGACGGTCAAGGGCGGTAAGTTAAATAAAGAGGCAACCGTCTTGCTTTGCTCTCCACAGTCTCGCTCTCACAGCACAGGAAGTGGTTTATTACTCTGATGTCTGCTGTTTTTCTGAGAAACGATCGTCTTCGTCTGTAGCTGCTTTTTGTCTTTAATTTATTTATTCATTTTTCATATAATTGATTTACATATGATTCATTTACATGTGATTCATATTCATGTGATTCATTTACATGTGATTCATTTACTAATTTGCTTCTCTTTAAATCCAGTTTTAGACTGTGATATTCCAAAGGTCTTTCCAGATTATTACTTGCTACACTGTATGAGATCGTAGCTGCTTTTTAACTTTCCTGCTATATAGTATACACACTAACTCGAAGCCTAATTCGATTAAAATATTTGGCGCATTTAGAGGAGTCGATCCTTCATACAGAGTATTTTCTCCTCAGAAAAGTATGACCTGTCGTTACATTGGAATATATTTTTGTAACGTGCTTCTAATTTTTTTTTTTTTTAGTTCATAACACCTTATCAAGTCTTCATTCTGAAAATATGGTCCCATTTTGAAACATGTTTTTATATTGTATTTAGAATTCTATCCATGATGGTAATGAATTTAGAATTTAAGGACAGAGGACTTTTGGACTAATGAGAGAGTGTGTTACAGCTGTTGTCAGTAGAATATAAAGTCTATAGGTTATCAGTCAGACACAAGGATAGAGTAAGGCAATTGATAATATCTCTCTTCTTACACCATGTACTTTTGGGATCGGCTGTATAACGGGCACGGTGACGAAGTACTCTATGACTAGGCGCTGAGGACATGCCTTCACGAGGAACATTTACTGCAGCCAGCCATTCCAAACAGGTTGCCCTTTGACCATTTGCTGGCTCGCAGTGATTGTGTGTTTATGTTGTTCATCTGTTTGACCACTAGATGTACCCCAAGCCTTGCCAATGTTTTCCTAGCCCAATGACTTCATGGTGCATTCTGTAATGTAGTAAAACCTTTCACACTTTCAGTTTAGATGGTTTTGGTATTAAGTATTGTTCACCTTTGTTAAAAAAAAATACAAATAAAGCTGTCTCTCTCTCTCTCCCCCCCAAAGATGTTGAGTCTCCAGTGCATGATTGTGCTTTATCCAAAGTGAGAGAGAGATTGACAGGATTAGGCTCTTCAAGCTAAAGATCAAACAAAGTGGCTTTTATTTTAAAAGAAGAACAGGATATAAAAGCTACAGTGAAGATTAAAGAGGGTGTGTGGCTCTAAACCTGCTCTCTCTCCTACCCTTGGCAAAAGATATTGCTATGCCCTTTGACCTTAGCACCAGCCAGTGCCTCGCTGTCTGCTTGATCTAATCGGAGATCAAAGTCCTGTCCATGAGGCACTATCAGTGGCAGGCTGTTTCACTCTTTCACTCCACAGACACTTGTCCCACACAAGACACACTGCTTCGCCATGGTCTCTCGCTGTGCCCTCGTTCTTCTCCTCTGCCTCTCCACAGCCCTGGCTGCCACACTCATCCCTCCTGCTTCTGCTGAGGAGCTTCCGTCAGCTCCTGAGGCTGCAACGGCTGAAGACCCAAACGTGAATATAGTTCTAGAAGCTGCTGCCGCTGTAGCAGCCCAAGCTGATGTTCCGGCAGTGGGAAACCAGGCCGGAGCTGCCGCCAGCGCTACCCAGGATGATGAGGAAGACTCAGAGTGGGGCTTGAGCTCCATCAGAGGCAGCTTTCAAGCCGTCAATGGGTATTTTGACTCGCTGCTGGAGCTAATGGGAGGCCGTGATGGCGTCTGCCAGTACCGCTGCAGATACGGTAAGCAAGCCAAGCTAAACGTTGATGTTGACAGAGCTATGACGTGATTCCAGTGAATGGCTTGGTTTTACTTTGTGTCGATCATACCACTCTTAGCCATGGACACTCCACAAAACGCATGCTGAAGGGAACTGAGAGGGCAAAGCTCGTTTCGGCTTTTCATTTTGATTTGATCGACGCTCGTGTGTTGGTTCGTTAAACTAACACTGGAGAGCCAGTGTTAAATGTTAAATGCTAAGTCTTACAACAGTATTGCAGAAAATATCAGCTTTATTCAGACGGAGCTCAAGCTCACTGGCAAAAGTCTTTAATAATTACTGTACCTTATGTCCTTCCCTGGGAATACACGCACTTTAGCAGTAATATACCTAGTCTATTAATGCAGTTTTAGGAAAAAGAACTTTTAGGGTGCTAGGTGAACCATTGTTTTCCTAAGCACGCACGATAAATCTTGAATTCTTTTTTTGAGTCAGTCCGTGTAAGTGAAAAGGTGTGAAATGTATCAGTGTTATCACAGACATGTTTTTTGATTGACAGGTAAAGCTCCTCAAGCTCGTCCAGGCTACCAGATGCCTGAACCCAACGGCTGCACATCCTCTTTGCTTGGTTTCCAGGTACCGGATAGTGTATGTGTCTTCTGAACTAACAAACTAACACCAGCATGTGTTTCCATTTTCATTACAGAGCTCAGAATACATACTGCGGTTGTACCAACCATATACACGAGGGTTCTTTTAGGGTTCAGTGGATAAATAAAGGCAGGGAAACACTGTTGTAGGGTTCGAAATAGAATCTGAAGAATGCTTAAGGGTTAAGAGTGCATGGCTAAAAGACTAGAGGAGAAGGTTAGGTCGACCCATCAACACTCAGAAATAAAGGTACCAAACTGCACTTTTCCTTGTCACTTGGGTGGTACCATCAAGGAGACATGTGTCGTACCATAAGTGTGTATATTTTATACTAAGATACTAAAGGTATAAGTTATGCACTCCTGATGGTACCACCCCAGTGATATAGTACAGTCTGGTATCTTTATTTATAAAAAATAAAATAATTATGTAGAGTACATTTAAACACCTCTGAAGTGTTTCCCTTACAGAAAAAGTAAAAAGCTCTTTAGGAAGCTAGGACACTCAAGCATCCACACCCCCAAAAGAACCCTTTTTTCTAGAGCATATAATCAATTTCATGAAAATAAATAGAAGCTGTAAAAATCCCAGCATGCACTAATTCTACACAATGCTCTACCCCAGTTGGACATGGGCATCCCAGCCATGACCAAGTGCTGTAACCAGCTGGACGTATGCTATGACACGTGCGGTTCCAACAAGTACCGTTGCGACACCAAGTTCCGTTGGTGCCTCCACAGCATCTGCGGCGATCTAAAGAAGAGCTTGGGTTTCATGTCAAAGGTCGAAGGTGAGAAGTGCTTCGATGCGCACTCATGACTCACACATTCACATTTGTGCTTGCTTGAAGTAAACAAGATAGGAGTCTCGTAGGTGCGAACTGTACAGCGCACGATACTGATACTGTTAAAGATAAGGTAACTGTTCCTGTGCATTGACACTCTATCGCACTTTGTACACTCGAACGTCTTATCCTTTCTGGCTTGCTCTTTCTTTGTCTTATCTTATAGAGCAACTTGTTTTTTTTTCGTACAATGTGTACTTGAGAATAATTAATGACTGTATAAATTGCCGGTCTTTTCTCTCTCTCTCGCTCAGCTTGTGAGGCGTTTGCGGACACCATGTACAACACGGTATGGACTCTGGGCTGCAGACCGTTCATGAACAGCCAGAGGGCAGCATGTATCTGTGAGGGAGAGGAGAAAGACGAGCTGTAAGAACTTCCACTACTCCTGCCAAGCACAATGACTCACCATTACCAAGCGCCTTCAAACTCCACCAAAAAGAGCTCACGAGGACTCCTAAGAGAGACTGGTTGTGCTAAAGACTCAAGTGGCGCAAACAATGAAATGCTTGACTCCCAGAGTTCTCATCATCCCTTTTTATCAAGTGTATGTAGCTATGGGTTTGGATTTCCAGGTTGACCTAAATGCTAAACTCCTATGGATCTATGGGAGGAGAGCATTTCCTTTAGTACTCCTATAGGGCTAATGTTTTAAGATTGGTTAAGTTGTTCTGAATGAGAAAACAAATTAGACAGAGCTTTCTAAGAGTGGAGTAATAATAATTCCAAATTGAAGTCGAACAGCACATTACATTACGACTGGTTGGAAGTACTTTTTTTTTTCCTTCTTCTTCTTCTTCTTTCAATGTCAGTGTGCACCCGAGATAAAATGCAATATATTCGTAATTTATTCAAGTGTAGCGCTGCCCATTAAACTTTTCACCCGTTTATACAATCCAAACACTGGTATCTACATTGCAAAAGAGTGGTTTCATTTCACACAGATTATAAACATTGTAAGACACAAGAATATCATGAACATGATTCATCTTCTAAACATCACTAAGTTATTTTGAACCTCTTGTTATTCTGAATAAATATCAGACTTGTCTGGCTCTTCACATATTGTAAGTGTTTTTCCTCCATACATGACTAAAATGGCTTTTCAGTAGGAAATCATTCTGGTAAATCTGTGTCTACAGATATAGCTACGTATTTGATTATGTAGTAACGATGCAACCGGACGCGAATATGTTATTCGGATTGAAGAGATACAAGTACAGATGAAAAGATATTTTTTTAGGAGGACTGCCTGAAAGATTCACAGGACATCTGGTTGGGACTCGAGGTGGGCATCAGGACTTGGATTCCATGGGAGGTTTGTATTTTCATGCATGTTCAAGCAAGTGGTCCGATATGAAGCTTGAGGGGGAAAGAAGGGCCGTGTTCATTTGTTAATCGTTTGTAAAGATGACGCGGGTTAAAATTAGGCTAGGGTTCGTTTATGTTTCTGGATGATTAGGAACTCTTGAGACTCATTATGAACTGGATTGTTGTAGCTGAGGTCGAGGGATTCACACACCATGCTAACAGTGCTACATTTTAACCTCTGGGATTGGTCCCCAGTGATTTCCTGTGTTTCCAGGTGCATAGTGGTAGGGTTCATAAAAATAAACAAATAAATAAATAAACAAACAAGAATTAAAAACCTTTTTTTTTTTGGTTTAGGCCACACCCATTTTGCTTTTAAATCTGAATATAGATATGGATATTTGGAGCACTAAACAAATACAGATATACAAAGTGGCATTGCATTACACCCCTATTATAGATGTATGGCGTTTCAAAACGTATGCCGATGTTTTGGCACAGTCCGCTGTGACATTAGCATAGAATTCATTAGCGCAGAATTTTAATACAGTAATACTTTTGCACGCTAACACGCCTGCAACAAATTGCAAGCAAAATTCATTTATTTTGAGCAAAATAATATTAATCCATGTCAAACATGACATATTACATAACTATTACAATATATATATATTATATATATATATAAAAAATGTATTATGCATAATTCATATGAAAATGCCAAAGCACTCGCATAGTAAAACTGTATGCAAATGTTGCTGTCATGATCATTTGTAATTGACATAAATGCACATTCTGTATTAAAGGTTATATTCTGGAATGGCTAAGGACTAGCTAAGAAAACGGATGTCGACGCTTCAGTGCTTCCATGAACTCGGAGGCAAGAATCATCTATGATGACGTAAGAGGGAGTTTTATCGGCTCAGGTACGGGTGTGTGATGTCGGTGCGTTTATGAGTTGAATTGAGGCTGAGATGTACAGTGTGCACGTTTGATAGTATCAGAATGGCCGAACACATTCAGTTTCAATTGTCAGTATGGGGTTAATGGGGTCTGTGTAACTGGCATTAAGGTTATAGATGGAATGGTGGATGTCAGATCTGTGTGTGTGTGTGTGTGTTACAGATCTGGCAGAATGAGAATGGGTCCTCCGGTTAGTGTGCGTTCCTCCTGGTGTTGTTCAGTCCAGAGGTCTCGCCTCAGACGTCTGCGACAGCCCTGTGTGCAGCGTGACTCTCCTTCGCCACACACTACCACCCGGCAGTGCAGGTACACCTCCTACACACACAAAAAGGCATCGAGTCACTGTGACAGGCCGATCTACAGCATCAAATCACGTCACGCTTTAGTTTTACTATATATTTGGGGTATTTTTATTATTGACTTCGGCATTGCCTAAGGAATGCAAGGAAATATTTTGGTTCTCAAAAACGCTTTGTGCACATACTTTTGTTTTTTTTTTTTTGTGAGGACCAACCTAATGTCCTTACAATATCCAAAATGAGGTGGTGTAAAAACCTGACCACCTACATACAAACAGTAAAGATTTATTTCACCTTCTCTGTCCCGCACGTTCTGTCCCTAATGGCAAACTTGCTCTTTTGATTCCCATGTGTGTGTCAGCAAGGTTTAAGGCCATAAGGTGTCCCAATTCTCATTTTAGACTTCAAAATGACACTTGGAAGCACCCTCATTAAAGCATTTGACAAAGCCTGCATCAATGGAGACTCAACGGTGGTCTCTTAGCTAAAACTCCTTGTGATTGTTAGTTAGAATTTGTTGCAGATCACAGTTCACTGAACGGAGTATCTATTACGTGATCTGCATTAACGTACAAATCATGTAGATGATTTCACTGACAAAAAGACTCTGATATTTGTGTGTTTGAATGGGGGGAAATAAATGAATAGGCAGCCCACGAGGATTTGACTGGAAACTGGCACATGATCTTGTGACCGCTGTCCGAGTTTGCTGTCACGTCCATCCACCCTTGAGGACTCAAGGATTAGCTTACCGTGTCAGCAAAGGAGGACAACGGGGTTTAGGGGTAATATATGGAACAGGACTTCTCAATCTCTGACAGTTGACTGCATAAAGCCTGTGTGTGTGCGCGCACGCTTTCACTCACCCTGTTGTCACTGCCGATGAACTTGAAGACAGGAACCTGGTAGTGTTTGGAGAGCTGATCTTTAGCTGAGAGCTGGCGTACCGTCTCATCCGAAATACAGCTGACAGAAAGAAAACGAGCTAATAATCTACTGCTGTTGTAGTGGAATATTGTGACACTGAAAATGACATTTGAAACCAGACCTTCACTTTACTAGTCGCTGACGTTCTTCAACTAATTAGCCATAATCAAGCATTAACTGCTGAAAAATAGCCAGAGAAATCAACTATGGAAGAATTATGGAGGCCAATTGAGGACTAACATCGCATAATTACAAGGACAGATTACCAAACGGGCCTACTGCACACATGCCCAGGCCACTAGTGAGGTCTTGAACAGCATGGATTTGACACGAATGTAAAAAATCACAGAATCTGAAATAAATTTGGAAAAATGACCGGCGTACGGGTCCGAATTTGTAACCAGTAAGTGGTCAGTTCGGCCCTAGCTGTTTTTAACTGAAGCTACATACGTGGATGAAAAAGAAAACATTGATAGCCATAAAAAGCAGCATGTACTGTATAGTCAATGTATGGAAAAGTTGAAAAATGAAAGAGAAGCCAGAGTACAACGCCGAACTACTAAAGTGGGCCAAAGAAGACGAGGCAGAGCTTGTTAAAGAGCTGGACTCTGTCCTTGTCTGAAATAAACCATTTTGGAGAACAGAACCAATCTTAAAGTACAGGGCGTCTGAATACCCAAATCACTCACCCGTCTTTAATGAGGTAATATTTGAGGACTTGGTCAGCGTCGGGGCCAGGCGTGGCGAAGCAGGTCTCCACGAGTGCAGCAAGGCCCTCCACACGCTCACGTGGCGCCACGCCGAAGTACAGCGCATCACGTAAGCGCAGCTGAGGAGGACTGTTGTACGGCTCAGAGAACTCTGCATTCTTAAACAGCTCCAGCGTGAAGGGAAAGATGCCCTCGCTGTGTCCTGACAGCTCCAGTGCAGAGCTGCGTACACTGGGAAGGTAACCGTCTGATACATCGTAGTGACCCGGGAACTCGCACGTTATGGGCAGCAAAAGTTTGCTGGTGCGCACAATTACATCTCCACTGCTGGTCGGACTTGACTTTGGCAGTCCGGTGACCAGATTTGTGCCGATAATTCTGTCATCAATTACCTAGAGAGAGAGAGACAGAAAAGCTTTGTAGCTAGTAGTCCAGAGGCTCTTGTAAAGACTGACGGCCAGGACATTTTTTCAAAAAACCTTTTTGCCTCTGCCAAGAGATGAGTTAAGATAATGAACTCAGAATACACATAAACGATTGCAGGAAGTCATGCATCTTAGTTTCTGAAGTGAATGTTTCAGGGCCCACTGTAGTCAGAATTTCACTATTATTCCTCACCTTTCTACATTATTAATCTGGATTAATACAAGTGAAAGCTTGTTGGCACCAAATCAGGGTCCTGTATTTTCTTATGAAAGTTTTACTCAGGTGAGTTCCTGAGTGGGCCAAAACACCTCCAATGACTGATGAAGATTATTAGTGGCTGTCGTGTTTCTCATCACCTTGACCACGGTGCCGCAGGTCTTCAGGCTGAAATGAAGGTTGATGTGAGTGCCATTAGAGACTCCACGACAAGAGGAATTTGACAAAAAGAGCTCCAGGCCACCCACAAGGTCTTTGGGAACAGAGACATCAATAGAGCTGGGATCACAATGCACAGGCACTGGACAGGAAATAAACACACCATTTTAACATCAGTAATCTGATGGAAGTATCCAATTGATTTCCAAGTAAAAGCTGTTAAACCTTGTGCCAACTTGTGTCCATGCTTACCCAACTCTAATTTTATACCCACAGTAACCCTAGCCCCAACTTATCCCCAATTTAACCCTAACCCCTAGGCCAATTTCGACACTAGCCCAGCCGTATACCCAACACAACCAAAAGCCTTGGCAAACCCTAACCCTAGCTCAATCCCAAACCAACCATAAGCCTTGGTGAGCCCTAAGCCTAGCGTCCCCCCTTACCCTAGCTCAACTGTAACTCTTGCAAAACCCTAACCCAAGCCCCTCCACATTCCCAGCTCAACCCTATCCCTAGGCAACCCAAACTCTAGCCCAGTCCTAACCCTATATCTTAACCCTAACCAGCACTAATCCAAGCCCAATCTAAATCTAGCCCAAGCCCAGACATTTCTCTCTCTCATTGAGAACAGAAAAGGACTCCAAATCAGAATCGAGATCTTTAATTCCACAGAGTACACACATACCCTTGGAAAACTATATACATATGAGCTTAGTCTTAGCTGACCCTCGCAGCTTCGCTTGTCCTCCCCCAGCGTTAGGCCTCTTGGACAGTGACAGTAATACGAGTCATCCTCTGATGAGCATCCATGGCTACATCCTCCATTCACGTTGTGGCAGCCCGCGATCTCTGCATGCAGTCAAAAACACCGTAAACAAACAACATTATCAGTGTGAAGTGTTGTGAATTTACTTTAAGCTAAATCTGGCTGAGTCTTACCGCTGCAGGTCCGGCCATCGGCATCCAGTACTCGGCCTGGGCCACACTCGCACCGCCATGCGCCCTTGGTGTTCAAACACATTTCAGCACATCCACCATTGCTACTCTCACACTCATTTATGTCTTGAGTGAAAAACAAGAGCGAGAAAAATGATAAGAAATGGGAAGACAATTGTGAGTAAATGACAGCAGGGAGACAAAATCACTAAACAGCCATTTACTCTGCGACAGCATGGGGCTGGTAGTTACTTAATATTGAATTGAGATTTAGAAGGAATGAAATACAATACTTTCGTTTATTTCTCTCTCATTTAAGGAGAGACTGGTAGCAGACGGGACAAAATAGCATTTAAGTTGGGAAGACATTAATTATACAATGGCGGTGATTTTGTAAAATGGCCATCACGCCAAATGAGATTTAAATGATACTGTTATGCATTTCCATTTTCCCACAATTCATCTCTCACTGTCTATTGGCTCACCCAGACAAGTCTGGGAGTCTGGCCCCAAAACAGTCCCAGCAGGGCAACGGCACTCAAGTTGCAGTGGACAGTCTGGACCAGTGCACTCCACTTCGTCACAGATGTCGTAGAAATCTACCACACACAAATAATCCATGCTTATATTCTCAGCAATTAAATCAAACAGGTAAGCAAACATTTAGAGCAGGCAGGAAGGCAGACTTACGGCCACAGTACACGTGGAAGCATACCGAGGGGCGCGGCAGGCGGTATACATAGTAACCCCTGGGACAAGCTTTCACATCCACAGTCCCATGCCAGTGGCAGCAGTCATCATTGAAGCTTGCACATGTAGGCAATGTGACGACGCCATCGGAAGGCATTGGGTGGGTGCCATTGAGCCAGATTGGTGCGTGGGTGCCACAGTGGTTCTCCTCAACGCAAAAGGTGGGCATGGCGTCACCGGCCATACCAGTGAAGCGGTACCACTCACCGGCTACATGCCGGTCACACAAGGGCACACCAGCTGAGTTGTTGACATGGTAGTCAGTATTCCTCCAGGGCTCATTCAGACTGATGTAGGCCGAGCAGGGATCTGGAGCTGGCCATGGATGCAGGGATGAAAATGGTAGACTATACTGTATTTCACCCAAATTAGCATGCCTAAGTATAAATACAAAAGGACTAACATGGATTTACAAAAAGTTCCATTCATGCATTCACTTGATAATCTGCAGAGTGTCAATCAAACCTGAGGTTTTTTTTTTTCCCTCTCTTTTTCTAAGCAGTAACTGAATAAATTCATACCAACCCTTAGGCAGGGAATAATCCATACAGATTTAAAGGAAGGACTAACTAAGCACAGAATAATTGCTGGCCATTGAGTCAGTGTTAAAACAATTTGCTCTTGTGAAGTCAGATTCAATAATGTAGGATCTTTTCTTCTCAGTCAGGTGAGCAGATTTCAGAGAAAGCCTCAATCCAGAGAATGAATAAGCACAGGCTAATCAATATTTCTATCTATCTATCTATCTATCTATCTATCTATCTATCTATCTATCTATCTATCCATCTCTCTCTCTCTCTGTGTACAAACTCATTAAGATGGTAAATAGCTGGTGCTGTTGTAAACGACGGATGATGTGGAGTGAAGCGAGTAATACCTAGAATAACCTATAGAGAGGTGGTTGGGTGGTCATTGAGATCCACTGATGCAGATCAGTGTTTTTGCTAAAACTTGACCTTTTACTAAAGTCTGGCTCTAGCTACGGGTATTAGAGAAAAAAATTCCACAACTGAAATTCTCAAACGCTTAAGTAAGCTGTTCCGGCAACGTTGCACTAAAATCATTAACAGAACATTGGATTGGCCTGTTTAGGTTTATTTAGCTTGCTCCTGAGAGTCCACATTCAAATCCATTATTATGGACTCACCCAGTAGAAAGAACATATAGTATTCCTCATCACTTGCTTTTCACCATCAAAAGCAGTCATAGCAGTCGAGTGCAATCTAGTAACAGCAGAGTGCACAGAGGTCTCTATCTCTTTAGGATGTTCTGCTAATACGGGAAGTATTGGAGGCCAAGGATCAGGTCAAGGTGACATGCTGTAAACACAAGATTCCCGTACACTGCCAAGATAAATCATCTCAACCCCCTCCTCCCCGTCTGTCCCGTCGACCACCACCACATCCTTGGGTTTTTTTTTTGGATAGCCAAAGTATACTCTAGATAACCGGGCCGAATCTGGGTGGATGAGGTACATATGACGTAGCTAACCTATTATAAAACACAGTTGAGTCACAGGGATTGTTTTGGACCAGACTCAAACAAACAAAATAAAAACTTGATGTTTTTTCACCAGCGACTTGGATTTCCTAGTTGGTACTTATAAATCGAAAAGACTTGTAGATGGAGCAGACTTGAAAAAAAGTTTTAAAAAGAGAATAATCAACTTGTTCATCCATTAAGTTTCATATATCTTGTTTGTTGGTTAAAACAAACAAACAAACAAAAACAAAAAACCAACAAAACAGACATTTATTGTTTATACAAATATACTGCATTATAAATCGCCTAGTACTCGACGAGCAGCTCGTTCGGACTTATTTATAACTCTGAGTCAAGGCCATTGTAGGGAACAGGTTACGTTACACTTAGTCCTACGTCAACCAAAAAAATCAGTTAGAAATCAATAACATGTCAACAACTCCAACTCTCATCAAAAAATGACCTATTATTTGCGCAGTAGCTGAGATTATTTTCTTATTTTCATTTCAGTTACACCCCACAAGACTATTTTAATTTAGAACATGGATTCTACATTTATTTGCGGGGCCAGATTACTGGACGAGTCCTGACCCGCATGCTGTACGTTTGACACCCTTGGTCCAGAACTTGAGTGGCAAATCTTGAGACTTACAATAACTTGTCTACACTCTGGTATTGCCAATCTACTCCATTTGAAATCCGGCAAATCAATATCAACGAGTTCCCACCGTGTGTTTCTCCAGGTAGCCACTTATCCTTCATAAGTTTATGAAATATTGTGAACCAACGCCCAAGATACCGAGCTTCCAAGTGACGATACGAAACCTCAACATCGAGTATTTAATGACCCGTTAACCAAGTTAAAAATGCAGCGCACTTACCCGTGATCTGATCAGAGGCCACAATTTGGAGGGCCGACATAGTTAAGAGGACGTCCGCCAGCAAAGTCAACAGCATGGTGACCTCGGTTTAACACAAGCGGGTCCGTTATGAGAATTACGGATAAGAGCAGGGTCTTTAAATCTGCAGCGTGCTATCTCAGTACATGAGGGATGGGTCCATGTCGGAGTTGTGTACTGTGGAGTAGAAGATAGGACATCTGTCTCACCTTGACCTTCAGTCCTGTCCTCCAGCCCCATACAACACACACACCTCCGGCCAGTGACAGGATCATCCTTTCATTGTTCCCAAACCAATCAGTCTTCCATTGAGCTCATAAACAATCCATATACAGATCCTGGCAGCTGCCCAGAGCTCGCTTAATCATCGACACTGCAATTTCAATCACTCCTGGCAGCAAAGACCTGACCAAAGCAAGTTTCATCAGTGTATAATTAAATGAATTGCTTCTTTAATCATTGATGCCATTAAGAAGCATGAGCTGGAGTGTGTCAAGAGTCCTATGAGATTACTGCATGTGGTTCAATAGGACCATCTTCTTTAAATCTTTGCACCGGTCATTGAAACAAGATGAAGACACAGGAGAATATATTCTGTTCGAGCTGTCTGAGGAGCATCCAATCAGCACGATAAAGAGTATTTGTTTCTACGCGATCGTGCATATAATGTAACGTTTGAGCAGCGCAGACATCTGAGCCGCAAATTCCATTTTTTATTGGGTAGGAAGCAAGACTACAGGAAGAACAAGAGCAAAGGATGCAGGATTTGAGAAGGTCAAGGCTCAGCTGTTCAGTCCTGATGTAAACAAGTCAAATCGAGTTGAACCCCAAACCAGGATTCTCGACCGGCTCGTTACAAAGCGCAGCAATGGTGTCACGGATACTTACTATGATTATTACACCATTACACGATTTCAGTTTTAGTGTTTTAAAGAAAGTCATAATTACAAAGAAAAACAAAGCACGACTCTCCGTTCCAAAACTGGATAAGTATTTATTGATAAGTGAATTACATTTCTCTTTTATACACATTTCATAAATGATACAGGAGTTTACATTTGTATTTTTATAGTCTTCCAATATCACAGCATCTGATGCCAATGATAAAAACCAACATGAAATGAAGAAAATATATTGATGTGAAACATATATATATATACACATACACACATATATATATATGTATATGTATGTGTGTATATATATATATATATATATATATATATATATATATATATATATATATATATATATATATATATATATATATATATATATAGTTTTCTTTAAACTTTATTTTCTTAAGTGCATGTGTTAAAAATGTAAAATAATGCACTCCTCTGAAACTTAATTCATGTGCTATGGAAAATTTGTGGGCTTAAAAGAGGTATTTGAAAGATATAAATGGATGGAGAGGGAGAGATACAAAAAAAAAAAAAAAAAAAAAAGAGAGTGATGCGTGGCTGGATGGTGGCTGCCTATCTATCTATCTATCTATCTATCTCTCTCTCTCTCAGGGCAGTCAGTCTCAAAGCACATGGAAGGAAATAAAACTGCACTCGACAAACCCAGTATTCTGTAATCTTTGCAGCTTTTTTGGGTCATTTGTATATAATTTCCCCATGTAAACATTACATTCATGCAACACCCGCTTTAGAATAAGTTCCATATATTACATATACTCTTGTAAAAAATAAAAGGCAAAGCAAACAAAGGCAAACCCTTTTAGAAAACAAACAGCAGAAAGAAAAAAAAATGCTTAATAGTGATAAAGACTGAGACATTGAACAGTGAGAATGATTTTGGTATCAGCTTTGCAGGTCATTCCAGGAAGTGTTTTTTAGACACCGTCCCTGCCCTCGCTTCTCTCTGTGCGTGCAACAGCATACAAGGATTTATGATTATTGACGGTATGAGGACAGGAGGCCGAGGGGGCACGGGAAGGGATTGATTTGCTCATATTGATCAGGACTGATATGGATAGGAATTGCTCAAATGCACTCATGGAGTTACACTGACAATCAGCCTGTCCTTATTGACGAAGCCGTATAATCGATGATACGTTCTTATTTGTAACTTTGCGTGACGACAGCTGCGCGCGGCAAAACCTGTTCCCTCATGAAGCAATTTTTGAGCTACCTGACACAGCGTCAGTTTTATCATCATGCACAAGTCCACTGCGGTCTCTTAAACCATACACCAATACTCACATCCAGGCCAATCTCCCCAACAACTCAACTCCAGCTTGCTTATTCAAATGTGGCCTTTGTAGGATTGATACGATTGTGCTTTTCCTTCCTATAAATGTCAGACTTTTTTTTTGGCGAGACACATTCCTTCAGATCACCGTGACATATTTTCAGACTTGCAGTCATGCACGCTGTACGACATTTCACTGATTTAATAAGTAAGCCGTGTATTACATCACACGGCACCGGTCTCTTAAACATGAAGGATGCAAACAATCCCTTAGCTCTCTTTGCCGTGTTTGGACTGCCTGGAGGCATGGACTGATGGTGCACGGCATGACAGGAGGAAGTAATATCTAAGGAAAGACTTCTCATTTTGCAGCACGCAAGCCCAACATGCAGCATTAAGCTTTGGAAAATATTACTGCGAGGGACACGGCAAGGCTGTGAGATATATTAATCAGCATGTCTGAGCAAATGTTGCCTGAGTGTGCTGTAGAAACCTTGTTGCGTAAACACATATTCTAGACCGTGTCGATATTGAACATTTCCGATATATATTTTCTGTATAAGGATGTATGCGGGACACCTTAAAAGCTAAAAACAGAGTTTCTTTTTGGACAAATGAGGCATCTGCAGCACACCTGGCTGAATGAAGGAGGATAACAGTAAGATATCCATATACCATAAACCAGGGGTGTCTAAGCTTATCCGGATAGGGCCGGTGTGGGTGCAGGTTTTCATTAAAAGCGAGCCGGACACACCTGATTCCACCTGTTTCAACAGACTCGGGTGTGGCTTCTGATTGGTTGGAATGAAAACCTGCACCCACACCGGCCCTTTCCAGATAAGATTGGACCCCCCTGCCATAAACCCTCTGAAGGTATGTGTAATGCATAAGGAGACACAAATATGAGTTATGACGTGATTCCTACTCAACTTTAAACAGAGCACCATGCGCAGAAGAAATACAATTACATCCTGTTGTATGAAACAAATAAAAAATACATTTTAATGCCAAAGTGTGCGTATTCAAAACTATCCAAATATTCCATCCACAGCTTTTACTACTCCAGGACGCTCTAAAGCCTGTCCCCTAAAGACACCGTGTTCTAGATGAAAGGATGCAAAAGTCACACGCTACAGCATGCCACGAACTTGTGAGAAACCAACTAAGTCTAGGATCTAATATATTACACGGTTCTCTTCACGCTTCAGTATATTCTTGGCATACGGAGGAGCTGTGCAGCTGTACAGCTTGATTTTGTCTCTGATATATATGTTTTTTGTTTTTTTTACTCAAACGTATGATACAGTAAACAGCCCAGGAAAGTCTTGAAGGATGGATGCGTCTGGCTCGTAGGGGCTGAGGCTGAGAGACCAGAACGTGGCTGGGCAGGCGAATAGGAGCGCCCTGATCAGCATGTTGCACGGGGTGCTGTGAGGCACTGTGGGTAACAGTTTTCTGGCACAGAAAAGAAGAGGAGGACCTTCTGAATCTGTCACTTGTATAAATCCTCTGTTAATCGCCACAGGTTTCGCAAGCAAAAAGGCGCATATGTGGACTAATTCACCGTCACCATTCAGAGACTGCGTTCGTAATTAAACATCGTGTGCGTGTTTAAGCGTGGTCATGTCGTCATTTAATATCAGGAGCTGCGTGTATGCGGGAAAACGGCCGGATCCGGTGTGCTGATGTGCAACGCAAGTCCTATGCTGACAAGATGGGGGGGAAAATAATTACCAAAGAAAAAGAAGAGAAAAAAAAGAAAAAAAAACTCCTCCACCAATATGAAAGAAAGAGATTAGTTCATTTCCTCACCCATAATAACAAATATAATAATATAATATAATATATGGCTTTCAAAATAAAAAGTGCCAAAATTGTTTTTTTTTGTTTATTTTTCTTTCTTTTTTTTTTTTTTTGAATAATTGAACACACAGTGATGTTTAGCCGGTAGATCTCTGGTCTGCAGCTTGCAACAGATCTGTACAGGAAGTGATGCTCATCATGTGACCCCTTCTCCTTGTACACACTTAGCAGCAGTGTAGTTGATCTCCTGTTACAGCATCTCCTGTAATCATGCTAAGGATGCAACCGGAGACACAGGGAGATGTGGCGGCAGTTCCAGAGTCCCAGCCAGTAAAGGACAGGAGGGGACAGGGAGACAGAGGACAACTTTGCTCCACGCAGGGATGTTGGGTCAAAAATAGCTCTCCTGCATCTGACTGTCGTCCCCCCCCTCCCAAAAAACCCCCAAAAATGTCCAGGGCTGGAGGGGAAAAAAAAGCCCAAAGGCC
>NC_030418.2:5091353-5163853 GCF_001660625.3 Ictalurus punctatus | reverse complement strand
CACCGTCACCTCTGACAAGACAAACGCAAACAGTATTGTTACAGCTCTCGCTGAATCGCGCGACACCCGCGCAGCAGCACGGCCTGTCAGCTATTGCTGCCTCTTAATGATGGACCACAGGACGAGTGCCAAAACGTCCGCTTGGTGCACCTGGCACTAGTTTTATGGCTGGGTCATTGCAATTGCAATTGCTGTTTCATCATGCAGTCTGGGATACAGAGTGCCAAACCTATGATTAGCAGCAGAGGGCAGTGTTGTCGAGAGACAAGGTGTTCTGCAGGATGATGAGTGGCATCAGAGTCTTCGCACATGCATGCTTTCAAAACACCTTCTGCAGGACAGCGAGAGAGATGAATGATTCTTATCATGATTTCTAGTAGATGGACGCTTTTATCTGGACAAAGCAAGCTGTCTTTCCTTTGTCGATTCTCTGCCTAAGCTTTTAATCAAGTCTTTAGGCCAATTCGGTGAGACATTAAGCTCAATAACCGTAACGATTAGATACAGCTCCGATCCCCACCCCCTCGTTGAGCAATAGCTCTATAAACTGCAGAGGTTGCTGCTTTACTAGGAAAAGGATTTGATCCGAATACCTTTTTAAGGCCTCGTCATTCACAGCGTCTTATTTCTACGTCCCCACTTTTACGCCATCATTAAACAAACGCACCTAACCGAACAAATGAAAGGAGCGTCAATTACTCAAAACTGCCACGTTAGGATCCTGGCCAGCTGTTTGTGGTGTGCTTGAGCGTTTGCTTTTCCGGTAGTTTCCCTACTCTGACAGTGCAGGCGGAGCGCTTCAGTGTGAGCGGAAACTGGAGGATGATGACTAAATTATCATATTTATAAGGAATTATTTAGTGTCAATAAGAGTTCCTAAACGCATTACCATGCCATTTTATTTCATCACACTCTAAAATACGCGGCGAAATAAATCGACCTCCGTGGAAGTCTGTCTGTTCGTGATGTCTCGGAGGCATCATCAGCAGGATCTCGGCGTGCATCACGTTCATGACTGGAGCAGCGTGTCTCCTGGCTGTTTATTTGAAATCATGAGCTCAACCCAGACCTCCTTAAAGGCAGAGAGAGATGCGCTTTTTTTCTTTCTTGTTTTTTTTTTGCATGGCACAATTACAGCTTGCATTAGGCTTAATGAGGTGTCATTTTAGGAGATTATATCTTTAAGTGCGGATGTCTGAGGAGTAAAATACGACTGTCTCAAAGATCTCTTCAAAGCGGCTTCGTACGAGCGTCACAGAAAATACGTCACATTTATGCCATTTGGCAGACGCTCTTATCCAGACCGACTGGCATTTATCTCGTTTATACAACTGAGCAATTGAGGGCTAAGAGCCTTACCCAAGGGCCCGACAGTAGTAGCTTGGCAGAGCTGGGGCTTGAACTCCTGACCTTCTCATCAGTAACCTTTAACCACTGAGCCACCACTGTGGAGGCTTGCAGCAAACCCGTCACTTTTCAGACGCCGCATCAATCCTTTCCTTCTTCTACTCAAATCAGTCTTTTTTCTCTCCACCCCCCCCCCTCGTTTCCTGCGCCACGAGAGGCCAGTCTTTCTATCTCAATAGCGCCACTATAAAAATGTACCTCTGAAAATAAAACGAGCCTACTCTGCAGCATGCCTGTGCTTTCAGCGTGACCCATCTGCTGGAATCGGATCAGCGTTTCCCTCGATCTAAGCAGATGCTTTTAACGTTCTTTCTGACTCTGACTCATCACGCCTCCAGTGTGCACTTTAAGAAGCTGCATCACTCAAGAAGATCGCGTCGAATTAGTATTTGCCTTATAAATATAGCACGACTGCGACTGTATGTCCTACAATTCACCTCGAGCTGGTTATCATACTCGGTTAATTTACAGTGGATATTTAGGTCGGATTATTCTTCTATCTTAGATCTAGCTCTCACGTGTAACTCTCCTCACATTCAACATCATGCTTCTAGAGATTTCCTCGAGTGCTTTTGAATCATCGTTGCCTTATATAAGTGCACAGGCTGGCGGGCTTGCTAAAAGCTCCCTCTGTGATCGGGAACGCATTTTTAAAAAGTCGTAAATATCGTGCGACGTGTCAAGAAAGCGCCTTCGGCCGGAGCGTGACTTCCATGCCACTTCTATTCACGTCCTCGGAAATTTCGCGTTAATAGGACGACGACGCGCTCACCAAAAAGTGGCGCGATTAAGCGTCCGAGTGGGCGAACGCTAAACTCCAGGCTATTAGCGTTCGTCGTTGTTGTTAACATAAACGAGGTTCGTAGTGCTGATGAATAATTAGCTAAATTGAAAATGCAGCAGGACCGTAATGAAAACCGTTAGTGCTTAACGTTTAGACGAGCGCGGTGTGTTTTCCTGGCCGGCACTGTGAGTCAGCTTGTGTTGTGGATGTAGTGGCTGGCAAATGTAAAGTAGTTTGATTCACATGGAGTTAAAGCAAGTTGTGCTCTCTGGCGCGGTTCTAACTGCAGACTCGGTAGGAACCTCCGTCTCGGGTGAACGTATGAATAGTGGACGGCGCGGTGATGGCTCAACAGTTAAAGCTCGGGGTTACTGATCAGAAGGTCAGGGGTTCACTGCCAAGCTGCCACGGTTCGGCCTTTAACTATCTGCTCCAGCGGCGCTGTATCATGGCTGACCCTCTGCTCTGGCCGAGCTGGAATATGTCAAGAAAAGAATTTCACGTAACCTATACGTGACATAGAACCTTCTTCTTCTTAAATACAGGCGTGGACCAGGTCCGATGAGTCTTGCGAGCGCTTCCCGAGTGTGATCTGGGACAGGTTTCCACAAAAGACGTCACAAGGGTTGCCAGGTATGTGGTTGTCCTGTGGAAGCAAGTTTTGAACTGTCTAGCTACGATGTCGATGCACACGACAGACACGGATTTTCTATCTAATTATATCTATTAATAATTACAAATCTACATTAAAATGTGCAGACTCACTACGCAGAGTGTCCTCTCATATGTGCACCACTTCTTACTTCTACTCATGCTCTTTATTTATGATAATATGTAAGGGATAAAAACATACGACATAATCCATATATAATCCAAGATGAGATACGTGTGATACGATCGGACATGCGAGTGGACCGCACAGAAGTGGATTATTTTCCTAGAGCAGCATGCCTCGAAGAGTTTTATTCCTCTTATACCACACCAAATAATAAAAAATGATTATTTGTGTCACAACAGCATGACACATCATGTTTGTTTGTTTTTTTTAAATCTGTTACACGGTTACATTTAACGTACTGCTTGTTGCAAAGCGCTGACACTGGAGACTCCTTCCGCGAATGTTCCATAAAACATAAATAAATGTAAACTCCTTAGAGAAACCGTCAGCAGATCAACAACACGCTGTAAAAATTTGGATGAGCTTCTTCATTGACCGTGTATTTAAATCCACTGAGTTTATCTATTGTGTTGACGTGATCTGTTTTCAAATCTCCACACTCTCAGAATGCAGCGAATAAATTTATGTAAGTGATTCTCTGAGCAAAAGCTGCCTGAAATGCCACACAGCAGGCCATGGTGTTTATCAATGAATCAGCACTTTTATGATTCGATTAAGGACTGACATCCGACAGCTAAATAAGTTGAGTTAAGTTTTCCATCGGTGTCGGCTAGTATTACGAATCTGGCTCAGGGCGGGTCGCAGAGTTCGGCAACCCTGACTACTGACCAGACGAGCTCACGTAGTCGTGCATCCCGGCTGTCCTCAGGTCACCGGGACGAGTATTAATACCGTACCGAGTCGAAACGGGACACGTCTTTTCTCTTTTCTCTCACCTTCTGAAGCGGCAGATGAGCACAGCAGCCTCTGAGCTTGCCATGTAGGAGTTCCCTTCCAGCCCTGCAGAGACACAAACACAACAGGCCGAGTTAGGAGTGTGATGCGTTTCCACATAGACTTGGTGTAGCGGGTAAGCTGGCCTCTGTTGAACGGGCCCCGAGATGCTCGTCCCATGACTAACATGAGCGTGGTTGGGACCGAATGTCCCCCGGTGATATTATCACGATCTGAATTCGAATTCAACACAATTACATACCAATTCACTAATAATCATCATTTACATGTTACAATTATTATACTAATAAAAGCAAGACTTGTTTACAGAAACGTCTGCAGCGATCACTTCAAACAGACGTCAGACAGAAGAGACTGTTTGTTTGCAGGGAAACACATTAAATTATTGTCATGGGATCAGTGCGGTCTGAGGAAAGAAGAATGAGAGAGAGATGAAAGGATTGTGTGTGTGTGTGTGTGAGAGAGAGAGATGGGCAGGATGGGAAACTGCTTGACTTTAACCCTCTTTCTTTCTATTTCGGTATAGGTTACTGATGTTCTCTGGTGAACGGCACCCGGATGGGAACTGCAACGAGGAGTGGGGAAGCACGTCATGTTTTCCACTGAGCTGTACACACACAGAGAGAGAGAGAGAGAGAGAGAGAGAGAGAGAGAGAGAGAGAGAGAGAGAGAGAGAGAGAGAGAGAGAGAGAGAGAGAGAGAGAGAGAGAGAGAGAGAGAGAGAGAGAGAGAGAGAGAGAGAGAGAGAGAGAGAGAGAGAGAGAGAGAGAGAGAGAGAGAGAGAGAGAGAGAGAGAGAGAGAGAGAGAGAGACACTAACAAGGAAGGAATCTCTGCACTGAGTGGCTGGAAATTGAACGGAAGAGTGCATCCAGTGAGTTTTCGCTTGCCGCAAAGAAGCTGACCATATTAAGACCGTTTCTCATCTGTTATGTAATTTGCTGAGGCTTTTATTTGGTTCACTGGATATTTTAGTTTGTATTGGGTTCATATCGAGCGTAATAAAAACAGGCCAAAAAAGGCGGACGGAAAACAGAGTGGTAAAACTGTTAATCGTTGGTCAAAAACAAAGCGACAGGAAAAGGGAGACCGACTTTTGGTAAGTACGTGTACATGAAAATCAAACGACACGGAACTGCTGGTTAAGTCATTAAATACACGACAAGTTTACAACAGTTTGTGGACTGTATCCAGCAAAATGCACAAATACGACGCGTGCGAGTATGGCATCTAAAGTATATATATATATATTATTTATTTATTTATTTATTTTTTAAAGACACGTAACCCAAAATCAGTCCACACAGGATTGCGCTGAGGTTTTTTTATTTATTTTTTTTTTATGATTGTTGAGGCCAAAAATGCTTGATTTTGCTGTGGCTCTTTCCAAAATTTGCGATGCGACTTGGTTTATTTATTTATTTAGCTTTTGTTCCCTCTCCAAAAAAAAAACTACTCGAATTGGCAAAATCGCAAATCGCACGAAATTGTGCCGCACGGTTGTTTGTTGGTAAATGACACCTGAGAGCTGTATTCATATTCGACGCGCGTGAATCGAAGAGGGCTTGGGATGAATTTGCTGGATTTTCATTCGTGTCTGCGATCGTGAAATCCTGGAGGGGCTGCAAAACGCACGCCATGTTTGGTTCATTTCCAACAGTTAGGTCATTTCAGGGTTGAATCACTTTCTCATTGCAATCGGACCGGGCTGGGATGCGGACGGCGGGTCCCTTGCTCAGACCGTCTCTGTTCGATTGTTTTGGCACACGCCCGAGCGTGATCGCTGTGTTCTCACCCGCACGGACAAACCGCACCGGGCGGGTAAACTCTCAAACGCAGGAGATAACACACTGCGTCTGTGAATGTATGTGAAAGAGTCCCAACAGAACACGGAACTGATCTACAGTTAAACACTTATATGACTAAACGTTGATCGTTTTATTTGTCCATTTGTCCAGAATTAAAAGGTAACATTTTAAACTTTCACCTTAATTAACTGGAATTTTTCATGCTTGTATGGCAAAACTGCCATTTCAATCAACTCGCATCCTTCCCTTTCCTTCCAACTGACCCTAGTGCTATACTGTTTACCCTTGTGAGAAATGGCGAAGCCTGAAATGATGCACTGTATGGCAATACTAATTTGCTTTGAAATTTTATCACGATCAGAGTTCTGGAAGTGCATAAATAAATAAATAAATAAATAAATAAATAGATAAATCTGCTGTCAAACTAAACTAATGGTGATGCGGCTGGGCGTGGCTGTCAGGAGAACGCTTAACCACCTGCTCATCCTCACGCAAAACACATACACACACGCTTTCACATACAACCGCTCTCCACACGCTGAACAAACCAATCAAAGCGCACACCAGTATTCAAATAGACTACATGAAGGTGACAGGATGGACGGGTTTACCGACTGCGCGCACACGTCGAGCTCTTCTAGTTGGATCCTAGAGCACGAGGCCTGCACCAGGCGGGCTCTATAACTCCCTGCCAGCATTCAATACACACACACACACACCTCTTCACACCTCTGTGAACACGCAGACTGTCAATTAAGACCATCTCGACCACACAATCAACACCGCAGCTTGTTCATTTTTAAGTTACAGTATAGAGTGAAGGGGAACTGCACATTCCTTTACGATGGCATTCGATTACTTAAAGCATTTACTATTCACATTGAAATATTAATGGTGTTGTTATGACTACGTTTACACGGACAGCAGTAATCTAATTATTGAGCTTATTCTGAATAAGACGATATTCTGATTAAGGTGTTTACATGAGTCGCTTTTAGAATACTCCTTTCATGTTCCCGTTTTACATGTTCTAGAACATAGATTGATTAACGGCACGTCATTACGTCCCCACGTCACGCCGTCCGACGCCCCTCCAGAATTTCACGTATCGACATACAGTTCGTCTTCGTTATGGTACCGTATACAGTTCTGGGTGTTTTTATTTAATATTTTTACGAACGCTTCAAGTTAATTATTTGTCGTGCTGTACGTGCAAATAGAAGACTGCTTGAAGCCGTGGGCTGCGTCTCAAACCGCGTACTTACCGTCTATACAGTAGCCGAGATACATGTATTTCTCCTGCTACAGGCCTATAGTAGGCAAGTATGCAGTTTGGGACGCGGCCGTGCTCTCTTGTTTGCCGTCAAACGGTTGAGCACAGCCTCTGTTGTAGGCTGTATTTGAATGTTATTTTTCCCCCATTGGATACAGAACCGCAAGATAAATCCGAATTGTAATTTCTAGACTAGAGGTCGACTGATTTATTGGTTTTGCCGATTAATCGGCACCGATAACCGATTGTTCGAACTATCGGTTGTTGGCAAAAATCCACACAGACAGTTTTTCCTGATTGTGGGAGCGGCAGAGAAGTGTCCACTGTCGTCATACAGTACGAGAGCGGCCTCTAGAGGCGAAATAAAAACTATCGCTGACCAATTTTGTCGTGTTATTTGATTCATTCTGGATGTTTCTATTTTAATTTGCTATTTGGAGTGTTATTTTTTGGTCCATTTTGGAGTTATATCTTTTATTTACCTTAATATTTGTTAATAGTTAAATATATATATTAGTATTTATATATGTATTTCATTTACAGTCAGTACTGTTTATTTTTGTAATGAAGGTCGACCTCTAGTAATTTCAAACAACAAAATTCATTCAGACAACTTTAAAGTGGCTATGTGTGTGTGTGTGTGTGTGTGTGTGTGTGTGTGTGTGTGTGTTTCTGCAGGAGTTGCTGTGGACTGCGGATCTTGAATTAGGACTGACATTAATTAGTGATGAGATGTTAACAAGCCGATCTCCCAGCAGCGAACCATGTCAGCTCTCTCTCTCCCACACACACACAGGTTTCAGAAGCACACCCCGTATGAAACAGCACACACACACACACACACACACACACACACACACACACACACACACACACACACACACTTCCCTTTTTATTTTAAGTAGAACATTTCAATAGATCATGCATAATGCTGTATCATATCTCAGGAGACAGGTTTCTCATACTCCAGTCCAGTTTGGTGATGGTGATTACTTCACTAATACACCTAATGAACCTGGCGATGATTTATTTATTTATTAAGACCGCTGTCCCGGAGCTTGAGAAGCGAGAACGTGTGGCGGGTATCGATAGTGATAAAGGGCATGTGACCTGCAACACGTACAGCATCGGCCACGCCGTGTTATTGTAAATGGTACTGTGTGTGCTGCTGGAGGACGTGGAGCAGGATTGGCGGCTCGGTTCAGAAAAGCCGCTCATGCCGGTTCTGCACGACGGCACTCGTGCGCTAGCTGAAATATTAAACAGCAGAGCAGTCAATAGTACAGCAACCTTGAAGTCAATTGCATTCAGACATCGTGAGAGAGAGAGAGAGAGAGAGAGAGAGAGAGAGAGAGAGAGAGAGAGAGAGAGAGAGAGAGAGAGGGAGGATGGATACAGAAATGTGAGAGAGCGACAGAGAGGATGGTGTGTGTGTGTGTGTGTGTGTGTGTGTGTACTCTGCAGCACAGCGGCAGGAGGGAGAGTGACTGCAGGAAGTGCTGAGCACTGCAGCAGTGGAATCCCTTGCCTAGAGAGGAGGGTTACCCCTCAGTTCTCTTCATGCCGGCATCCCCTCCTCCCTCTCTCTCTCTCCCCCTCTCCCTCTCTCCCTCTCTCCATCCTGCTGCCGTCTGAATCACGGTATTCCCCTGTTTGCTACGCGATAAGTCCCTTCATGCCATTGTACTGCACTTACAAGACTCCGCATAACATCTGCGCACACGTGTACGTACAAGGTTTCGTAGACTTTTTTTTTTTTTTAACCTGTAAACATATATATGGTTATCATTTAACTTATAACTTAGATCATTGACAGATCCATCATGGTCTCACAAACCCCCTGGAATGCCAACACAAACCTCTAGGGGTTCCCAAACCCCTGGTTGGGAAACCCCTGGTCTAGACACTATCAAAGCCCTGTTTTTGATGCTTCTATTCAAGAAAAATGCGGAGAAAATAATCTTAGCGGCCTGGAACTACCCGCGTACAATTTGCATAATCTTTATTAAAATGCAGCAAACTTGTCACTTGCGGTGGAAGAAAAATGTCTGAGTATTACCAATTAATAGGGTCATATTAATATGGCAATATTAACTCTGGTTGGAGCGCTTGCATCATCTCCTGTTATTTTAGTTGAAGAAGAGTTCTACATGGTCCCGGTTTTCACAGACAAGAAAGAGAAAGAGAGAGAGAGAGAGAGAGAGAGAGAGAGAGAGAGAGAAAATTAGAAGAAGAAGCTTTTATGTCATTCTAACAGCCTCGTTCATTTTTCTGACTAATATCGCCGCATATACACGTTCGTACACACGCATACACATCCGCGCGCTTCACAAACGATCCTGCCCCAAGCCTGATGGCCGTCATCATCCTAATCGCCCTAAATCACAGGAGTCTGCTGCCTGCTCAGAAATAACTCCTCCATTTCACTCGGAAAGTCATTTACGACCAGAGATGGATTTCCCCTTTATGTGTAGGTGCACTAAAGAGTCAAGAGTGGGTGAGTGAAATTCTCAAGACTTCTCACACACACACACACACACACACACACACACACCTCTAAGCAGGGCCTTCATTGACTCTGTCGAATCAATAGTCCGGGCAGTCCCTGGAGCCTAACTTGTGGTGCAAAATCTGTTCCGTGAGTGGAATAGTATAATCCTGTAGTAGAGATATATATATATAAAAAGTGTGTGTGTGTGTGTGTGTGTGTACACACAAATTTGCTATTAAATATGGTCAAACCCTAAGCAGAGGAGCGCTGAGGGTTGATTTGTTCTGTCGAAGTTGAAAAGCAAGCCTTTAGCAGTATAATGTTTATACATGGGATGGGAAATGGTCGTTATGAAAATAAAAGATGTCACAAATATGCAGGCTGTTAGCAATGAATTTCATAACTTGGCATGTGTGTGTGTGTGTGTGTGTGTGTGTGTGTGTGTGTGTGTGTTGCAGGATTTACCATTGAGCTCATAGACTTCATGACGAGTGATATATTTTAAAGACACATAATGACTACAGTTTAATGCTGTTTTCTCCTATTTATATTGGCGAGTATATCTCTTCCTGTCTTCTGCTGAATGCACTAAATGCCAGGCTAGAAGAGTTAGTCGAAACGCTCATGGGTAGGAGTTGCTCCCCTGTACAGTAGTTGGGGGGGGGGAAAGAGAAGAATGAGAAGAAGAAAAAATGTATGGATCAGTAAACTCGTAGAGAGCAGCGTGATTAGAGAGGTTGGTTGGAATGCTGGTGGAAATGAGTAATGTCTCTCGCTATAGTAAATGGCGCAGTTATATAGCGCTTTTATCCAAAGCTCTTTACACTGTGTCTCATTTACCCATTCATACACACAGCAGTGGTAGCAGAGCTGCCACACCAGGCGCTAACTTGCCATCGGGAGCAACTCGGGGTTCAGCGTCTTGCCCGAGGACACTTCGGTATGTGGGGTCACGTGGGCCGGGAATCGAACCGCCGACCCTACGATTAGTGGACTCTACCACCTGCGCCACAGCCACCCCTATAGGGATATCATTTAAAAACATAGGGGAAAATGAACACTTTTTAGCAAAAAGACTTATGTAGTTTATATGTTTATATTATATATAAATAAATAAATAAATATTCTGATAGCCTTTAAGAATGCCTTTGACAAAAGAAGAAGGTATTGGAATCATTCTCTCGGGCAGATCGGGAAGCTGTCGCAAGGTTGCGATGGACTTTAACAGGAATCATGGCGAGCCCACCACACACACACACACACACACACGACACTGTTACCAAACTTATTAACAAACTCAAAAAGACGATGGAACACCCGACGTGGTCCCCTATGTACGGAGACTTTTCTTTTTTCGGACTTTTGAACCGTTTAAGTCATTTCACTATTTTCAAGACAAGCCTGAAGTTAAAAGACAAAGAAACTGCTGGCTAGTCAAATGTTCTGATAATTTAACTGCTCTAAATGTAGAAATATGATGTTATATTCATGGAAACTGAAACTGTAGAATATTCTTTTCGTTGTTGGTGTGGATGCTTATTGTGACTAATGTACATGGTGTTATTTAGCTTCGAACATTAGTTAATCATTCACTGAACAGAGTGATCATTATACATCATGACTGTGAGAATTACACCGGGAGAACGCCGCGTAATTATTTTTAATTCTATGCCCAGCATTATGAGATGACGAAAAACAGATCTTGGCACGACCATGGACCGAACGACAACAATTCAATGAGCATCCACGACAGCCCCAACGCTGTCCATGATGTCCTTCTGCTAGATGTTAGTAAACTCGAGTCTTCCGAAGTTGCACCTATTGCTGAGTAACTGACGGAGGCGAGTTATCGGAGAGTGCCATCGGTTCATATTATACCCGAAATGGATGGTTCTGGATGGATGGTTAGATTTAATAAAACATTAAAAATACAGACTTCTGAATGTATCCCCCTTTTTTTTTTTTATTAATAATTACCTCTTTCATCTTTACATTACATCAGGAATTAATTGTGTGTGTGTGGTTGTCTGAGAGTGAGAATCATGTATTTATTTATTTTTCACACCAAATTGTTGAGGCCCCCCGGGCGCCCCCTGGTGGCTCCCAAGGGGGCCGCGGCCCCCACTTTGAAAACCACTGCTGTATAGTACTTGTTTTTTTTCCGTGTGTGTTTTTTTGTAGCTATAATAATTATTATTTAATGCCAGAGCATTCAAGCATTGCTGTAAATGAAGATGAATAGGTTCATTCTGTCCGAAATCCTGCTTGAGATGAATGCTTGTAATGTGCGTTCAAGTATAAATATTTACATGCTTTATAACTCCGGCAGGCGTTTTTTTTTTTCTTCTTCCTCCATTTATAAAGCCGTACCGAGGGGAATGTATAATTTATGTTCATTCGGTTAAAGGGCTCTCTGGCTACTAAAAAAAAAGTTTGAGAACCACTTTTCTAGACAGTTAAATAATTTTAATACGTTTCCTTCAGCAGGAACCGTATCCGTGCTGCTTTGGACAGAAATCTGCTCAGTGGTTTTTTTCTTTTAGTGGCTGCTGACTCTTCTACACTGACGCGTCTGCAATCTGATTGGTAGTTCTCCCAAGTCTACACGGATGTGCCATTTTCATTCGCATATATTATCTATTATGTAGAATATCTTGCCATCCATGTTATAGTCTTTCAAGCATCTTTCGATATTATGGGCATCTCATTAATCAGGCTGTGATTCTGTTCTTATTATTAACAATGTGCGTATTTTATGGTTCTAAATCTATGCAGAATCATATTTATATTTTTAGATTAGTACTATTGTATTTATGCGGATCAGCCGAGAATTACTACGGGTTCTCAGTGACAAGACCGTCTGCGTTTTTATTTTTTTTCAACAGAGAGAAAAGATTTAATCCCTCTTTGTTCTATGACGTGTAAAACGGGAACATGAAAGGAGTATTCTAAAAGCGACTCATGTAAACACCTTAATCAGAATATCGTCTTATTCAGAATAAGGTCAATAATTAGATTACTGCTGTCCGTGTAAACGTAGTCAGTGATGCGCGTGAACTCATTTGGTCTGATCCCACAGAATAGCTACTGTAGCACAAATTGCTGAAAAAGTTAACGTCCGCTGCGGACGTCTTGGTGCCGGAAACCACAGCGCACCTTCAGAGGTCTTGTGGAGCCTGGATGGGTCAGAGGTGTTTTAGCTGCACAATTATTAGACGGGTGGTTTTAACGTTATGACCGATCGGTGTGGCTCAAACATGACGATCATAACTAATTTGTTTAGTTCCGCTGCGTGCTAATCCTTATGGTGTAAGGAATAGTTCTTAGAATAGGTGCTGAAGGAAATACAGAACTCGGTACATTTAATTATTGATATTGTAATAATATCAATTATTCATCCAAGCACGATGGGTCAGGAGTCTCACACATACACACCAAACATAATATTCCATTTAATATGGGCCACGTCAGCAGTGCTCGATTCTTCAATCGTTAAGGTAATTACGGGAGTCTAATCCTTTTCTTTTTAAAAAAAAAAAAGCGCTTAGAAAGTGTTCTCGTCTCGACGTTCTTAATCTACGGGATCAAAAGACTAAACATACCCAATGAATGGGCATCTTTTTCACCTATTGTTTAGCCTGACACCAATCAGCTCAAGACCCGTAACCTGTCCACAACACAGCATGGATTATTGATTAAACCATGACACCGACACCCCAACAAACACACAGACATACAAACATTCAGCCACAAGCACAAACGCAGCTAATATTTTAAGAAGGAGTGCTAATGTCAACAGAGCACACTCATCGCTAAAGACATTATTTGAGCGATCGTGTTCTTTTCGCTCAGTAGAAAGTGTCTGGCTGTGTCGTGCTAGCGTTAACGCTATATTTACAGTTTTTGTGCTGCGCTCTTTCGACACGTTCTGCTTCTGGAAATATTGTCCATACGAGTATTAAAAAGGATTCAGATGATTACAGCAACAGTTTGCTGGACTTGCTCGTTCACCAGGGGACTGCGAATGAAGAGCTGCCATCACTGACACGTAACTCGCCCGTCCTTGCCGATCCGTCCGTCCCTGCATCGGTTTGTTTTTTTATTATCGCGATGGCACGTTTCACTCGAATATGAGCACACGTGACGGACGTGAGCTTTACAAAATGTGTTAAATGTTGCCATTAGTTGGCCAACATCTGACATTGATTCCAAGGTCACGTATCTCGATGACACTATGAGACATGTCCTACTTGTTCTGCTTTTGTGTGTGTGTGTGTGTGTGTGTATATATGTATATATATATACACATACACACACACACACACACACACACACACACACACACACACACGTGAGCGCGCAAGTGTGTGAGGTAGCCTGAGGACTGCTCAGTTTGAGGCTTCGTGTTTGCGTATACACACAGATGGTGTTGGCCCTCGACTCAGTTTCATTAGCCTGCAGGTCACGCAAGCTGCAATAACTGGTCGTATGTGACTTTATATACGAACCCCCCCGTTTATATACAAACCTCCCATAGTGGCCGGCCCCTGACTGACACTGCAACTGCTCTCTACTTCCTATGCAACCTAATCTCTGGTGTTTCATTACACGCCCTGTGTTTATGTGTCACAGGTTGCACATGTTAGCTTTTGTATCTTTTATTTAGTATTCGACAGAGTGTCCCCAAAAGTCTCCATACATACACAGGGGACCATGTTTACCAGCACCACATCGGTGTCTTCGTCGGTGGATGTGCGTGGATGTCCGCTTCTCGGTCGGTCCGGAACACTTCCAGTCTCTTTGAGTTTGTTAATTAGTTTTGGTAACAGTGTTGTGTGTTTCCTGTTAAAGTCCACCGCAACCTTACGACATAAATAATTAAATAATATTATATTATATAATATTATATATAAAATATAAATAATATAGACCTTTTGTTAAATGAATAAAGGCAGGTCTGATGATGATGATAGGCATAGTTTTATATTCTTTATATACATATTTATCCTTCATATACACGTTTCCTTTATTACATAAACAAAATTTACGTCAAATGAAATCAACATGTTTCTTTGGAACGGAATTTTGGAGGTAGAAAGAACTGAAACGTTAATTTGCGATTGAAATCGGTTCAGGAAATCTTTCGGACCCGTGTATACTAGAAAACGGTCAACGTATCATCGTGTGCAGGGTTTCCCCCACGCCGCAACACGTTTATCAAAATTATGCATCAGCAAACGTCTTGATAATATATATTTAGTATTACAAACAGGCAGACAGCTGACCACAACCACGCCACCACAAGCAAACTTCTCAGATGCTTTATTTGTGTTCATAATGTTATTTTTTTTATTTCGGCGTTTTTAAACCAACAATCGGCTGGAAATAAAAAAAAAAAACCTTTTAAGTCTGTCACAGTGTTTATTTCGGGTTAGGAAATGTGCTGAGGAAATACAACCTTTGAGCTTACACGTCGGTGCTGCCAATAAATAATACGCCCCGGCACGTACTGTGTGTAGGTCTTTCCTAGCTTACATGACAAATGCATCCTCAGAGTGATCGTTCAGCCTTGCAACGTTAATTAAGAAAGATTTAGTCACTGCTTCAGTAGCGGAAATAAGCACTAGGGTTGGAGAGAACAATTCGGAGACAGAGGACTCATTAAAAAAACAACAACAACAACAACACCACCGTTCATGTCAAACCAGTACGAACGAGCAGCTTCAGCCAGAGTTTGTAGTTGTGTCCCAGATGACATACTATACACTATGCACTTATACTATGCACTGTACACTCTTTTAGAAGGTAGTATCGTCTCGAATGGCGCGCTTTCGGTATTGTACTAACCGGACGTATATGGTGTTTCCCGCTCGAGGGCAAATTACGTCAAACGCGCGTAACGTGACGGCGCCATCATCGGCGAAAAAACCCAAAGGGATAACAAAAACCAATTGGTGCATTCTGCCGTTTATGGTAATGTTTCCTTTTATGCCTAACAAGACCTCAGCCACCGTCAGATGGAGGTGTACAGTTGCAATCAAAAGTATTCAACCCCCATTGCACCAGGTTTATTGTCCAAATGTACAGACTTTCAGCTGTTTGCAGTGAACAAATCAAACTGAAAAAGT
Organism: Ictalurus punctatus; assembly: GCF_001660625.3. Classification (NCBI taxonomy): domain Eukaryota; kingdom Metazoa; phylum Chordata; class Actinopteri; order Siluriformes; family Ictaluridae; genus Ictalurus; species Ictalurus punctatus. The sequence goes on along the minus strand of NC_030418.2, from coordinate 5,148,330 downwards.
GGCTTCCCCAAATCCAACCGAGAATGCAACTTTATCATGATTTTTCCAGTTTCAAAAAAGTTGCGACCGTCGAGTGCATGAAGTGTTCATCGTTGATGGTTGAATGAGTGTTTTTTGGGCTGTGAACACACTAATCACACTATTGATACAACAAAAACGGCGTAGAATAGTACACGAGTGTGCGATTTGGGACGCACCTTATGTACCTCCGAATCTTTTAAACGCAGAGATGTGATTGAGCCTTCACATCCTTACTCGACCCACGAAAGACGCACAAGACGAGTACGCGTCGACGTTTTGCGACTCGTCAGCTTTGACGCAGCGCAGTACGACGGATCCGTGGAACAAACCCTCGTACTGTTAAAACATCGATCGAAAATATACTGTGGGAATATCGATATGATTAACGCACGTCCGTCGACTGCGCCGCACTTGGGATTAATCGGCGGTGGAAAGCCTCGGTCTGAACACGCCAGACAGCTTTATCTGCGGAAATCGAGACGCGTTTCATTCTCCCGTTCCAAAAGCCTGCGTCCTTAGAGCTCACTCGAGGGCACAGATAAAGAGACACGACTGAGCAAACAGGAACGGGCGCGCTTTGTTTCAGCCTCTTCCAATAGGAGCAAATGGGCTGCGTTTAATCAGCTGCGTCCTCCGTTCATCCCTTCAACTGAAACTCTGCCCGAGCAGCCGTGGAGATTGTGAGATTGTCCATCATCTGTGCTCTGCACGCGCACACACACACACACACGTCCACTCCTCTATATTTTCTTTTGTTATTATTCTATCAGTTCTGGGCGTATTCACTATCAGTATCGATGTGTGCCTTCAGGCAAGGAGCTCTCAGGGTATTTTACCTTCTCCCACAGACAACATGGGCATCCATAAAAACATGAACACACCCTTGAATCAGACATCCTTTCTGCCGCAGGGCTCCCGAGGTCCATCACAGAGAACGTTATACTCTAACTCCGTCAAAAAAAAAAACTTTTTAAAAAATCTGCCTGTCTCCAACGTACATGTTCGTATCACCGTCGCCAAAAACAACAGCAATGCCTATAAATCAGTGGAAGGATAGTGCAGTTGGTGATGTGCTTCATATTTGGGGAATCAATTCACTCGAAACTGGACAGAACCTCCAGAGTAGCATCCAAAACAAAACAACCGGCTAAGAAATCAAGTGCGAATATGGGATAGAGGTCGACCCATTGATCGGCACAGACGACCGATTTGTGGAACTATCGACACTATCCACACTGATAGCGGGAGCAGCTGAGAAGCGTCCGCTGTCGTTATACAGCACGAGAGCGGCCTCTAGAGGCGAAATAAACACCATCACTGACCAATATTTATGTTATGTTATTTGAAGTGTTTTTTTTTTATTTTTTTTTTATTCATTTCAGATGTTTTTTTTGGAGTGTTACTTTTTGGTTCAGTTTGGATGGATGTCTTTTATTGACTTTAATATTTATTAATAATTAATATTAATTTCATTAAAAAAAAAAGCATAGTACATTTTCATGGTACAGTCAGTACTCTTTATTTTTGTAATAAAGTTCAGCAATATTTTCCTTCGCGTTTTATATTTTCATTCAGTATCAATTTTAAAAACTGTCAGTTGATTAATCGGTAAATTAACCCGACTTACCGGTATCGGTAAAATCCACTATCGATCGACCTCTAATATGGGATGTTTCAGGAGAGAGGTTTAAAGGACAACAATGGAAATAATCAATATAGACAGATCTGATTTTTTTTTAAAAATTATTTAAAAAAAGGGACGGTGCAATGAAGCTTGTAATGTGAACACCGCCCGAGATACCTTACGAAGTGAGAACGTATCTTCTCTGTGCCTTGTACATGTCGAATGCTGGCTGGGGGAAGAAAAGGTTAATGGCTGGATACTAGAAGAGTAAGAGCATGTAACTGGTTTCAGCTGAAGATCTCATTAAATCTAGCAAAGAGATAGTGGGATAGTTCACTCTGGCTTATCTTTAATTCCTCGCTCCTCCACACTTTATTCCTCATCTCTCCCCTGCTGATATATTCACATACCCGTTTTCAACTCTCTAATGCATTTCGCAAAACGTAGAACGCTAGGTATTCATAAGGAAAAGAACACAACAGGGTCCTGCTGTTATAGGAAAATAATCCATGAGGTCTGACGTGGAGTTAGTGCTACATGCTTTCATTTCCACAGACACAGAAGCACAGTGTAATCCTACTCGTACTACATCTTCTGCTTACACCCGAGTCATCCTTTTCAGCTGATGGTCAGCTCCTTGTAAAGCAGGCTACTATATAATAAAGCGAGAGGTAAGGAAAGAAAAACTTTAGTCAGTAGCCAGACCCTTTGCGAACTCCGTGAGCTGAGAATAGGGAGTTTAAGAAAATGTTAAAACTTTGGACTATTATTGATTTGGGAGTATCTTCAATGAACAGGAGAATGTTTGGGTGTATATGCTGCAGTGTTTCCTGTAATCTTTCTCAAATTTGCACTGTCATGGGTACCTATTTTCCCACACCCAAGGCATCTAACTCGTGCATGTCATCCCTTAATTGAATAAAACAGCATATCATGTTTGAGCGTATGCAGCTGCACAGACTACAATTATGCTTGTGGCATGCCTTTTACTACACAGATACAGAAAATACCTAATTATGCTGTAACAGGAAGTCTTCCAAAATGGGAAAGGTATGACTTTGTTGCCATTTTAGCAGATTTCTCCTATAGTTACAGGTACGAAGAATAATGTAGGTCTAGTATATTTATTTTCTATTTGAAAAGTATTCCATTATGCATTAAAGTAGAATAATGTGGCTTACATTAATGTAGGCTAATTGCAGACAGTGAGCATATTCATAACCATTTCTCAATTTCACCTCCATCAGTTCCAGTACAACGCCATCCCAACAACGACGCCATCCCAACATCAATACCATCCCAACAACGACGCCATCCCAACATCAATACCATCCCAACGGCGACGCCATCCCAACATCAATACCATCCCAACGGCGACGCCATCCCAACATCAATACCATCCCAACGGCGACGCCATCCCAACATCAATACCATCCCAACGGCGACGCCTTCCCAACAGCGACGCCATCCCAACAGCGACGCCTTCCCAACATCAATACCATCCCAACAGCGACGCCTTCCCAACATCTAGCACGCCATTACTACAGCAACACCATGAGTTTAGAACACCGTTACTACAGCAACACCATGAGTTTAGAACACCGTTACTACAGCGACACCATGAGTTTAGCACACCGTTACTACAGCAACACCATGAGTTTAGCGCACCGTTACTACAGCAACACCATGAGTTTAGCGCACCGTTACTACAGCAACACCATGAGTATAGCACACCGTTACTACAGCAACACCATGAGTTTAGAACACCGTTACTACAGCAACACCATGAGTATAGCACACCGTTACTACAGCAACACCATGAGTTTAGCACACCGTTACTACAGCAACACCATGAGTTTAGCGCACCGTTACTACAGCAACACCATGAGTATAGTGCACCGTTACTACAGCAACACCATGAGTATAGTGCACCGTTACTACAGAAACACCATGAGTTTAGCACACCGTTACTACAGCAACACCATGAGTATAGCGCACCGTTACTACAGCAACACCATGAGTATAGCGCACCGTTACTACAGCAACACCATGAGTATAGCACACCGTTACTACAGCAACACCATGAGTTTAGCGCACCGTTACTACAGCAACACCATGAGTATAGTGCATCATTAGTACAGCAACACCATGAGTATAGCACACCGTTACTACAGCAACACCATGAGTATAGCGCACCGTTACTACAGCAACACCATGAGTTTAGCGCACCGTTAACTACAGCAACACCATGAGTATAGTGCATCATTAGTACAGCAACACCATGAGTATAGCACACCGTTACTACAGCAACACCATGAGTATAGCGCACCGTTACTACAGCAACACCATGAGTTTAGCGCACCGTTAACTACAGCAACACCATGAGTATAGTGCATCATTAGTACAGCAACACCATGAGTATAGCACACCGTTACTACAGCAACACCATGAGTTTAGCACACCGTTACTACAGCAACACCATGAGTATAGTGCATCATTAGTACAGCAACACCATGAGTATAGCAACACTATTACTAAGTTTTGAGACAAGGCTAATTGTATTTTTTTTTTTTTTTTTATTAATTATTCTTGTTTTAAACAAACAGAATTATTCGTCATTTTTTCATTTTTTTAAATATCAAAGTAATTATCAGTGCTTGCAGGAGGATGAAATACGCTTTATCAGGAAACCCTGATAAAGGCCTGTGATAAGCAAAACTACAGTACCTAATGTCACTCTGCAGTGCTGTAGAGCATACACACTCTCTCTCTCTCTCTCTCTCTCTCTCTCTCTCTCTCTCGCTCTCTCTCACTCACTTAGAGGATTATGATACAGCTAAAGTAGCAGCGTCTGCCAAGGACAAAGTGGAAGAGATGGAGGCTCCCTTTAACTCGGCTCAAATAAGGCAGCAGAATGTGCTAAGCTGCCAGAGATGATTCAGGAGCCCACCATATATGGTGCTTGGGTGTCATGGAGTTTACCATGGAAAAAAGAAAAGAAAAAAAACAAACCCCCAAGGCCACGATCGTGCACGAGTACGTGTTCTTCAGTTTGCAGTCATTTGGAGACTGTATGTACTCTACTGACATTTACTGCAGTACGAAGAAAGAGTCGGACGTGAAAGCAGAGACTGAAGGAGAAGCAACTAGAAAGGTATAACAAACAACACTGCCGATGTGTTATTCTGTGATGCAAACCATTCTCCATTCAGAAAGTATGATAAAGTCGTCTGTGACAACGCCGCGCAGCACAGCTCTGACAGCAGAGATAACCTGTCAGCACAGCACGGGCTAAGATCCGCAGACCCTGGCGATCAACGCCACATCTGACCCCTTCACTACAGCAATGCGGGTAGAGAGAAAGACCGAGGGAACAGAGTGTGAGACGGAGAGAGGGAGAGAGAAAGTGAGATGGATGGAAGCAAAGGAAAAGCTGAGACACAATCTTACTAAATGTCTACAGAGCTGGAGATGCACATTCATTTGGAACCACAGCGGTACGGAATGAGACATTGAAATCGTTTCTGCGCACGAGTTCTCACAAGACATTAACTACAGAATGAGACACTTGTCCCGAATAATGCTATCGGATGTGTGGCAATACAGATCTGAAAACAGAATCCAATTAACACGGGAGAGCAGCAGATAGCGCACAAAGCGTTATTAAACGATGGAACCAGGTTCCACAAGCTCAATTCTGAGTCCCAGAGCAACACATGGAGGGTCTCAGGTGCTGTGTTGAGAGAGAGAGAGAGAGAGAGAGAGAGAGAGAGCGAGCGCAATTGAAGCCAAAGCAGTACAAGTTAAATAATTCGAGTGTTTTCTCACACCTGGTTTGTTACTAAATGTCTGTACCAGTTTTATCTTTTTTCATTTAATTGATTGGGTCAGGAATTGAGGGGATTTTTTTTTGAGGTGGGGCGCATTTAATGGACACTTATTCACAGTCTTGAAAGTGTTTTCTAATTTGCAGGGTCGTTTTTATTACATCATATAAAAAGATACTATAGCTACCTACTAAGTAATAATGAGCCGATATTACTAAGAGTTAAAATGCCAACACCCTTCGTTTAAGGCTCGACTGTATAGTGGAAAAGAAAACTGAATCAGGGACGTATAAATATCTTTCGAATAAGATGTTCCCGAGCTGCTGTGAGACACCCCGCCGATTCAGTCAGCGTCATATCAGAGGTGTTGGGTCAGCAGTAGCGGGAAATACTCGGGTGTCATATGCGCACTCGAGTGTCATCATGCCGCAACATTCATTTTTCAATTCAATTTTATTTGTATAGCGCTTGGACATGCACATGCTTGGGCAGCGGACATTGTCTCAAAGCAGCTTTACAGAAACATATAAACACAGGATACAGGTTTTAAGTGTGTGAATTTCTCCCTATTGAGCGAGCCGGTGGCGAGGAAAAACTCCTTAAGACGATATGAGGAAGAAACCTTGAGAGGAACTTCCCTCTCAAGAGGTCTTTCCTCACCTAATAACCCCCAAATAAGTGAACATGTGCAATGAAACACACAGATACGTTAAGAGTCAACATGAGGCATTTGGATGGAATGCAGCTAAACTAAAAATAAATAAATAACTAAATAAATCAAAAGTAAGAAGGTAAAAGATGACGCATTTCTATCATGGCGCTACCTATTCCTCTGCACCACACCAATCTCATCATCTCTCCTCTCTCAGCTATCTAATGATCACTCCTTATGTGCCACGTATATCGAATTGGATGCATACACATGCATACACAAGCATACGCTCACTAATGTGCTACTCAGCAACCGAGATGGCACAGAATCAAATAGGCTATTCTCTATTCAAATATATTATATAGCCCATATGCCTGTTGGAACAAGCAAGCGGAAGAAAGATTTAAATAAATAAATAAATAAATAAATAAATCCACCGTATTAAAAATGCAGACACTTAACCTTGAAGCTCATCATCTGAAACGTATTGCAGCTGTGATACTGGGCTCGATCAGCCAAACAATCTGCACTGAGAAGGAAATCAAAATAACTTCACTCAGCGTCAGGTCAAGACTAGCGGTTACCATGGCCACTGGCCGAGAAAAAAAAGCCCTCAAATCTAGACAGGAAGTTCACGCCGCGGTATGGAAAGTGAGAATGAGGGAGACGTGTACTCGTGCAAATGAGTTTCCAAACACGTTCTCCAGACCTGGTCTTCATTTCGCGCTGGGGGAAAAAAAAAAAAAAAGCTGATCATTCAGTCGGTCATAAGCTGAAGACTTTTTTCAGGATTATGCAGAGAACTAATAAAAACCTGCACGAAAATCTAAAAATAAACACCATTGTATCCAAGACCCCGACATGGTGACGTGGGTTTTTCAGTCCGATTGCGCACGTTATTGTCGAGCTACTCTTGTTACTCCTGAGATATCAGTGATCCTGACCTGCCCGATCCATCCTGATGCCCTAGTTCTCATCAATTGGAAGTCACATGCTGCTGCTGAGCATGGCCCCACATGGTACAGCCTAAAGATCATTGAGATTACTGAGGATGGTACCACTTAAAATCCATAAAGATGGATTTGGACCTCAATTCATATGAACAGTTATGCTATGATGGCAGGTACTACAGTTGCCATGACAGCTTTCGGACTGCAATTACCACAAACAATTTTGCACTCAAGCCTCCATCAGTGAACAGTGAAGTTCAACAACACAGACTTAGAATTTTCCCAGTTACACAACTGCACTATTTGACCATGTAGTATTAGCACATTTATAAACGGATCTATTTACAATAGTACTATCCGGTGTCACCCAGATGAGGATGGGTTCCCTTTCGAGTCTGGTTCCTCTCATTGACTACGTTTACACGGACAGCAGTAATCTAATTATTGACCTTATTCTGAATAAGACAATATTCTGATTAAGGTGTTTATACGAGTTGCTTTTAGATGATTCATTTCATGTTCCCGTTTTACATGTTATAGTAAATAGATCGATTAACAGCACGTGTCATTACGTCTTCACGCCACGCCGTCCGACGTCCCTCCAGAATTTCACGTATCGACATACAGTTGGTCTTCGTTATGGTACCGTATACAGTTCTGGGCGTTTCATTTTTAATTTTATGGAAGCTTCAAGTGCAGTTAATGTAGCTGCTTGAAGCCGCAGGCTGCGTCCCAAACCGCGTACTTATCTACTATGTATTAGCCGAAATATGTGTATTACACCCGCTAGGCGAGATGCATGTATTTCACCTACTATATACTGTAGCAGGTAAGTCCGTGGTTTAGGACGCGGCCGTGCTCTCTCATTTGCCGTCAAACGGTTGAGCGCTGTCGTGTGTGTACGTGTCCTGTCGCAAAATGCGGTGAAAACTCTCACACGACGTTAATAGTGTGATTAAGGTGTGTACGTGTCTGTAACGCACGTCGATAACGCGACTAAAACAGGAATACTCCACACGTCTTAATTCCATTTGTGTTTACTTCGAGTACGACTTTAAAGACATCAGTAATGGCTGTTTACATGCTAGTTTCTTAATCAGAGTATATCGGATTATTGTTGTCCATGTAAACGTACTGAATGTTTCTTCCTCGTATCGTCTCAGGGAGTTTTTCCTCCCCACCGTCGCCTCTGGCTTGCTCATTAGGGACAAATTCATACATTTAAAATCTATATTCTGAATTTATATTTTTCCGTAAAGCTGCTTTGGGACAATGTCCACTGTTAAAAGCGCTATAGAAAGGAAAACTACATTGAATTATCAGTGCACAGCAGTGGAGCATTCCTCGCACATCCTGCTACACTAACACAGTGTTGGTTATTCTTCTGCACACAAACGCCACCTTCTTGATTTTTGTGTAGCGGATGCAGCCACCTACATATCAGGGTTGGGGTGTGTGTGTGTGTGTGACTTAAATGAGAGTTTCAGGGATTGAACACATCATATTTATACTTATTTGTGTGTACTAGGCCGCAAGTACTCACAAGCAGTAATCAACCAGTCTGAGAAACTTCTACATCGGAGAGCACTTCAGTTCAGCGCTTCCTTTCAACTCGCTCTCCAAGGTTTTCTCTTTGCTCGTGAATCAAGGTGAGCGTTTTTAATAACCCCGCTCGCTGATATTGTTCTGCGTACCTGGGTCGGCCAGCTCCGAGCTCTGTATTAAACGAGGTTTAAACATAAAAACCTCAGCATTTAGACGTAGAGTTCGCTAGCAGCACACCACACCACAGCAACTAATATAATCAGAGCTAAAAAAAAAAAAAAAGAAAACGTTCCCCGACACCCCGATTGGTTAGTACCGAGTAGGTTACTCATTTTAGTATTAGCATCAGTATCAGTATCAACAGTCAGCGGAAAACCTGTACTCATTCTGAGAAAAAGGAGAAAGAAAAAGAAAAAAAACCCCACATGGTATCAATGCATCCCTAATAACAACCCAAAAACCCAATACTTTTTAATTGGTTACTTTTTCATGTTCAAAATCAACAAATACTTTTTATATCCATTAAGGTCAAATAATAATAATAATGATCCTCATTTAAAATTTTGCGATTGAAGCTTTAAAAATGTGTTAGTCTGGGATAACACTTCTGACCGCACTGAGACATGCGTGCAACTGAGAGAGCAGCTCGGCTCTCGGTCGAAATATTACACAAAGCCTTGCTGCTGTTTAGTTTGATTGAGTGTATAAACATGACGGCTTATATATCGATTTGTTACAAGCTCGCTCCAGAAACGTGAATTCTCTACGCCGAGTATTCCATCTGGGGTTTGGAGGTGATAATGACCGCATTAACTGAATCTGAGAGGAAGCGAAAACATTGGCAGTGGCACTGAGAAACCCATATCGAACACATACTGTACAGGAAGGCCTTTGTTATCCTTGATCTTAGATAAGGCTTCGGTTGGTAATCACTGTAGCTTACCACACGGTATCTTCAAAACTCCTGTGGAGCTCAAAAACATTTCACGCAGGTTTGGTTTTGACACGCGGCTTTTACCGATTCTCTTTGTATCCGATCGCACTAACCTGGGGAGGTAGGGAGGCCCTGGACTGGCTGAAGAGCGCTGCCCTGCCGGAAGACCTCAGGCTGTGTCCTCTTCTCACACTCTGCTGGACGAACGGTCCAGATAGCGTCTCCTGCAGAACACATCACAGCGTCAGACTGAAATCATGGAGCAGGGTGTTCTAGAAAGTGGTTACAAAATACTCTGTACGGGCCAAAAGTATGTGGACACCTGACTCTCACACCCATGCCCATGGCCATGAGCACAAAGCTCCTGGTTAATACAGTATGCAGGTTTCATTCGAGGGGAAAAGTAAAAAAAAAAAAAAAAGTGATGGAAACGGAGCAATCAACAGTACTAGCCTTTAAAAATAGTACTTTACAAAATAACAGTATTTTTGCCTCTCCTTTGATGATGATCCGTATTTAATTATTAAAAATGATGTAAATTAGAGCAAAACTGTTACCATATAGAGTTTCATTTTATTGCTCATATTATGAGCTTGCATTAAGCTCGTGTTGCATGGTGTTGGTACCGTACAGCGTTGTCAGAAACGTAAAGCAGAATATGTTTACAGCCAGTCGCTTAAAGTGAAGGTGCAAATAAATAAATAAATAAATAAATAATAATAATTCAGCTCTGAGCTTTAGGCTCTGCTAGTTCTCTGTGTGTAGGAGAGAACAACTCCTCCTTTTCCTCTAACAATAGCAATCACGCCAGCTGTGCCCCATCAGAGCCTACATTAACGCCAATTAGACACGTTCTCAATTAATTATACTAAAAGTCTTCTTGGAGGTTCATACGAGGCTCAGAGAAGCAGACTCGAGGGTCTGTAAAACTCTGTTTTGCCGGAGTCAAAGAGGGAAGCGCAGAGAAACAGATCAAGGATGTGAAGAAATCCTGAGATTACAAGGCATTAACTCGCATACCAAGGAGTTTAAATACCTAAAACTCAAAGCTGTCATCTCGTTCACTTTGTACAGTAGACATGGGGCTGTTTCCCCAGGTGCGAGATGTTTACAAGTTGGGAAATACTCATGCCAAGTTACATATTCAAGGTTGGAAATAAAGTCACTAGCTGAGACACCCTATGCAAGCAGAGTTCACGTTCAAACTATTTGTTTTTGTTTTGTTTTATTCGTAGTTGGCCACAATGCAAGTAGGTTAGAGAAAGAAATCAAGCCCTACTTCCTCGTGGCTATTGCAAAACCGGAACGTCTCATAGCCGAAAACATCCGCCAACGACTGGTCAGCGTTGCAAACACTGCGTGCGACGATTGTGACAGTCCTGACCTCGCTGGGAATTCATATCTCTCCATTAATGCACTTAACTAGCTAGCTAGCTGGTCGTATGTTATTAGATTATGTTAGCTGACCATTTTTATCCTAGTTATTTAGGGGTCCAGGTAAACAAATCATGGGACGGTTAGCTATCTAGTGGATTTGTTAAAGAAGAAAGCATTATTTATCACATATACATTACAGCACAGAGAATCCCCCCCGCATAACCCAGAGCGCAAGGTCGGCCATGATAACAGGGTTAAGGGCGGTGTTCAAAAGGCCCAACAGTGGCAGCTTGGTGGTGTAGGGGCTTGAATCCACCACACTTAACCTCTGAATCTTGGTTTGCCCTTGCCCCTTCCCATGACCAACCTTGGTTTAGAAAAAATTTAAATAAACAATATTTACTGATTTACTTTAAAAGAGTACCAACAGTACTCTTTTTTTTCCAAAGTGTTTATATATCTTTTAATAATCATCTCGTTATAAAGTTGCTTGAAAAATCTGTGACTTGTTGAAATACAAATCTATCGCCATGCAAGAGATTTGCCTAATTTGTTGTTTATATGCTTCTGTATACATGTTTTCCGGGCCAGAAATGGGCTCCGCACAAGCCGAAGCAGTGCTATTGGGTGTTTACTGATTTTCCCTATAAGGCAAGCGGGTGGGGTCACTGAGGACAGCGGGGAAACAAACCACTCCTTCAAGTGCTGGCTAAAACTCATTTTTATATTTTATATTTCTCGGTCACAACACACTTCAACTGAAACATTTTCCAACTTCCAGAACTTTTAGTTCTAAATTCAAAAGGTATCCATTAAAGCATGCTCTATACAATATATACACAAAGCACCCACACATTCCTATACATGTGTGTTGAGCCAGAGGTAATGGAGCATAAAATATAAACCTGTGTGGGTAGCTAGGGCTCAGATAGCAGCCTCTAATTAACCCAGTATTGAAGCAGTTATTGTTTGTCATGGCTTGAGGTTTGCCGAACATGCTTTGTGATGATGCTTAACTACACTCACAAGAGCTGTGTGACAAGATTCTAATGAGCTCCAGCACTAGCAAATGTGCGAGCTTGCTGGTGTAGAACCAGTCCTTCACGCCTTATCACTGTCACCATGCACTGGGTGTTGTCCTGAAATATTTCCGTTCTTTTACACAAGATCATAAGCCCCACTGCTAAGTGCATCCCTGTAGAAATAAATAAACAACGTAGAAGCAAAAGATCGAGTGCTAGACCACTGATTGGCCATCGACATGTAAAAGTTCGGCTGCACTTGAGCGGCCGAGTGTCATTCAAGGCAAAGAAAGATTTACTTTAATCTATCTCTCCTCCCAACAGGGGCAGCCCAGTCTATTGCCAATGATTAGCTTGTCAGAGTGAATAAAGTGCCTACTCCCCACAGATTAAAATGACAAACCAAAGGGCAGCATTTTTTTTCTTGCTGTTTTACCGACAGCCGTTTTCCAGTCAACGTGCCTCTTGAGGTGTACATGATGTCCATCCAAATGTGCAGCTTCTGTTTCAAACTCCAAAGCTGGAATGTCCTAGTGCATCATAGGAGTTTCAAAACAGATTGACATTTTGTTCTGGATACAGTATCTAAATATTTATTTTTAGATCTGAACGACATAGAAAGGTTACTTCCTATCCACGTTTTCTCAACTGTATAATTATATTAGCAATGAAAGTGAAGGCCTGTGTGGATTTTTATTGCCGATTTACAAGCGGTGATCTTATTAAGGTCTTACTAAAAACCCATTTTTATAAAGTTATTGAGGTCCGAGCACGAAAGGTGCAGTGGCCCTTAACGACTGTATGTTTTCCTATCATTATACTCGACATGGGGATCTACGACAGCCCTTGTTAAGAAATTTGGCACACAGACTCAGCATGGTCCTAAAAGTATTCTTACTAAATTTTTCCAGTGGGACACTTCTAGAGCCACCAACAGGCCAAATCTGGTCACAGATTTCTGTCCTTCACTCATCATTACAAATACATCTGCTTATAAATTAGTGGCTTCGATTCCTTAGCTCGAGACACATTCGCACATAAGACTGTTTCAAGGTCTGCCATGTTGGAGTGACTACCATCGTGAATTGTAAGAATCCCCCCCCCGCCCCCACACACACTTCTTGGTCCGATCGTTATCAAAGCTAAATCAGCTGCTCCTCACAAAAGCTATAAAAGGATCTTTGATATTGAAACCATTTGCCAATGACAGCCTAACAAAGTTAATGACTGAGACACCAAACAGGAAGTGATCGTGTATTTCAGCAATGCTTTGTTGTATTGGCATCAGACTTGGTTAAAGGTGGGTTTAAGGTGACGCAAAGGTCACTAATAAGTCCTGGGTCATTTCACCATTCGGTGCTTCTACAATTAACAGATGAACTGAAATGTTCATGGGAACAACTCCCTTACAAAATAAAGACTTTCACATCACCTTAACCCATAGTGCTTGGTCCCCTTAATCGCTGCACGCGATACACACCATTAAGTGTACTTATCTTGATGAGGTCACTCTGTATTTCAGTCCTGTTTGAATCTTTTAGAATAAGTATTCAGACCTTTATGGACAGGCAGTATGACAGTCTTTCCGACACACACACACACACTCCTGGGAACTGGCATATCAAAAGCCGATCACATTTTAAAGAGAAGCGTAACCGAGAAGTTAATAAGTGCTCTGTTTCATGAGTTAGCACGCTAAACGGCTGGTAATGAGATGCCCTTTGTCACAAAGTTCTGAGCTAAATATAGTCCTGACTAAAACAAACGGAAGGCTGGTTCAAGGCCTGTGTGTGTGTACCCATGCAAGACAAACACATTTAGCACAAGTCCGAGGGGACACACACTGCATCAACATAGGCATGGCAAACTGGACGTCGAGGAGTTCGTTACGGATAATAACCTACACACGTCCGTCCCTCTGATACACAAGAGAGGGTTTTTATACTCTATTATTATTTATGTATTATACAGCGGTTGCATTCATAATGCTTTTCTCTGCATAGAATTCAACGTGTGGGAAAAGGCGATGCCGATTAGGGTGTATGTATCCAGCGTGGAAGCAATCACTTCTCTGATATCGAAAACAAAAAAGCCAGAAACTGAGAGGTTAAAGCTCAGCCATAGAACAGAAACCAGAACAAACCGGAGGAAGAAGCGTTCTTTCACATCCTATAGTTAGGAGACTGTAATAATGAAAGCCTGGGCCCATGGGAAGGGTCAAACAATATATGTCTGACCTTCTGTCTTTCTAAGCACTTCGTCTATTTGAGCCCGTCCTGTTTTTCGTTCTCTTAAAACTCTGGCTGACGTTTGTCTTTACTTTCCCCTCCATCACTGCTCTCTGCCGCCTTCCTACTGCACTAACGCAGAAGCAGAAACTGCTCGGGACTATCCTGTACACACAAACACGCTCAAAACATTTGCTTGTGTGTCCGAAAGCTAAACGAGGAGAGAGAAAAAAAATGTGAGAAGTGAGGACCATCTCCTTCATATCTGATCACCGCTGTTCTCTCTCTAGCTCTCCGCAGTGTACTCAATGAAAACGGGATGGGGTTTCCAGAACATTAAGCAACCTCTTACACAGTATGAGCAACAGACCGGGTGGAAGTAAGACGATGTATCTGTATATGTGTGTGTGTTTTGGGGGGGGGGTTAAGATACTGAGACATGTACACTGCCGTTCTGGAAACAGGAAATCCCTGCACTTCTCTAATAATTAATACCTCATGGACTCTACGCTGCATGTCCATCAGATCCGTTTGAACAATATTATTTGATTCACAAAAATTGCAAAATAAATAAATAAATGAAATAAATGCACTCCATGTCACATTCATTATTTTTCAAAATCACTAACCCCAAACTGTCACTCACTATATACGCTCACTACATAACATAAGAGTGTTGTAGAACGTTCAGAGTGCTGAATCCCTTGACGCTGGCCGTTGCCTGTAAACATTACCTGTGAAAGCAGGAGTTCTCTGGAGGTTGAAAGGGTTTGCTTTTGTACTCGACGAGAATGTTGTCCGACACCAGTACTGACGCTTAATGCGATGTACGCTCCGCTCAACGAGTAATTCTAGCTAGGGTTATATCAAAAAACGGTGGACGTCTGACTTGACTGAAAGCATGAGGAATGTTTGACACTCGTTGATCTGCACTATTCCTAGCTCCACCCTTTCTGGTACTCAAGCTACCATGATAAGAAGTGTAACCACATTTAGCACGGGTATTTAGCTAATAACTGTACGGCTCGATGGGGGAGGGGGGGGGGGGGGGGGGGGCAATCTAATTAACCCTTTATAGCATGGTGTTGCCATATTGGCAACAATTCATTTAATCTCCAATTTTTTTGATAGGCAATAATACAAAATGATTATTTTCCAATATAACTGGAAAAGGGGGAGGGGGGGTGTTAAATTTGACATGACAAAAATAAATAAATAAATAATAAAAAAAAAATTCTTGTCAGATGACCAGGTAGTGCTGACTCCTTGAATTTGATCAACTTTTCAAGATTTAGGCAAAACTACTTAAAGGGAAAAAATTGAAACACTATCGGACATGGGTTAACATTTATTTTTTGTCTTTTAAACAAGTTTATTTATTTCGAGTATTTTGTTAAATGGTAAAATGTAATTGTTGCCATATGGCAACAACATGCGATAATGGAACTATGGTGTGTCGATTCAAGAATTGAAACAGGCCTACGCAGCAAAAATAAATAAAAAGACACTAGGCTTCCTTAATATTATATTTACATTTCTCATGTTCAAAGCTTAAAAAAATAAAAAATAAAAACCTGTTGGGATTTCACACGTTTTGCAATGCAGCCGATGTTCTAAATCCGGAAAAGGTTCAAATCATTAGCACTTTAATCAGGCACTTGTAGCGCACCACATATTTATGTTTCACAGTTGATACTAACACTTTCTACCAGTCTATTAGATATAGAGCATTAATTGTTGACCCCACCTCCCAAATCCTCCTAGGATCTGAGAGGGACCAATTCATTATTCCCACGCATGTTTAGGTTTCGGATAGCTGGTAGTTATTTTGTTTGGTCCTCAGCAATAATGGTCATTAAACTCCAGATGTTCAAAAACGTTTGACTGGTATTGTGGGTCGAGGACACGGTGTGGTGAGAGAGGTCTAGCATTGGTTATCTCGTGCGTGCTGATCCATCAGTGACGCGTCCGAACTGGCCGAGCTCAGCTGGAACAAGAAACAGGAAATACGCACACACGTACACCAGCTAGACAGGATTTAAACTTCAAAAAAGATCCAGACACGTTCGGTCGTGCCAGCGCAGGAGCTCGTCTGTCAACTGGGGCACATTTGAAGCAGCAGGGATGAATGACTGAGTCGCAACGCTTCTCCATTCATAAAACAAGAGCTGTATGAGATACACAGAGTGAGCGAGCGAGCGAGACAGAAGACTGACGCACAGCTAGACAGACAGAAAGCGAGAGATACAGCCGTATTCCCTCTACACTGCCAATCGGCGCGTTGACAACATACTGCAGACAAGACTTTATGACACGAAACCCGTCGTACGCTTCTCTTCGTCCCTCTGTGTCCATCTGCGACCCTTACAGAGATGTGAGAAATACCAGCAAAGTGTTAGTTCCTCTCCAAATCGTGCTAGGTTAAGTATTTCCACATAGAGTAACACATCACTTATTTTTTACACACGGGCCATTAGGAAACTCACATCTGATTGCGTAACACTCCGGCTGAAATAACAGGCTATATATATATATATATATATATATATATATATATATATATATATATATATATATATATATATATATATATATATATATATATATATATCCACTGGTTCCCTGGACAAGTACCGACTCCAGACCTGGCACCTTGTCAGTAGAGTCAGTCGCAACCTAGTGCCAGAGCCGACACACATCAGCTCCATAATCAGTATCACGTGACTTCTATGAGAGTTCTAATTACATGACACGGTCGCTAGCAGTACTTCATGAGTGTAGGGAATCCTGTGAGCAGCACTGCACGTTGCGAAAGAAAATACGAGCTGTTACACAACATCGACTTTATGCAACACTGCATTACTACCTAAAGTGAGCGATGCAGCGGCACTTTTAATACTTTACTCTGCCCGGTTTTTTTTTGTTGATATGAACTAACTAATTAGCACCAGAATCTCTAAGCACATCACGGATATTTCAATATAAACATATTTAACATGTTTCCGGGGTTAATAATGATAAATGATAGAGTCTTTATTTGTCACATATACATTACAGCACGGCGAAATTCTTTTCTTCGCATACCCCTGCATGTTAGGAGGATAGGGTCAGAGCGCAGGGTGGAGCAGAGAGGATTACGGGCCTTGCTCCAGGGCTTAACATTGGCAGCTTGGCTGCGCTGGGGCTTGAACCCCCGACCTTCCAATCAGTAACCCAGAGCCTTAACCGTCTGCATTCCCAACCTAGTAGTCATCTTAACGACGAGTTCCTTCCCCGTTTACGGAGCGTCGTTAAAGCAACATGGCTGCACATGTCACCGTTATCTGGTTAGCTTGTTCCTAACAAAAACATTGAGGTCTCAGTGTATAATTTCCACTTCTCGAGTCGTTCGTGCCGAGCTGCGATTCGGCTCATAACACGGCAACGAATATTCTTGGCGTTTTTGGTTTTTTTTTCTATGAAGAACTTTGGCACATGGGCAATTGTGATTCTGCTCTACTTAAACTCCTTAAAAGATGGCAAACTTCGCAGCAATGCTGGCTTTAAATGCACCTTGCTTAAAACAATGCTTCTTGAAAACGCAGAAAATACCATGTGTGCCTCGTCTTTGAGGAATGATATGAGGCATGAATAAGTAAACGACACGGTTCAAACCGCTCTCCTTAACATGGGAGGCCAGGCAACCGTGGACAATGCAGTTGAGCAGGTTAAATATTTTGAGAGAGAATAGCGTACACAATGGGAGAGACCGAGTCGGTTACTCTGACTAACTGCACAGAGAGTGGAACTGTTTGCTTAAGATTGCGTAATGCGGCGTAGGGAGGAGAGGATTTCCTCGAACAAAAGCACAGGTTTGGTCGGATGCCACCGGCGAGGAGCGACGATAGAGCCGCCAGTCTCGGACTTTAACGAGATGGAGCGTCATCGGAGATTAATCATTAACCGCAGTCATCCCGGAGACCGTGTAGCAGGATACAGCGGCGACGAATGGAATAAATCCCAAGGCTAGTCGAGAAAAATGAACGCAACAAGCGTAACACAACGAGCAGAAATTCAAACCAGGGATGCTTTTTTTTTTTCTTTAATTTTTCGCGATTTTTAAAAAAATTTCTAATCAATACCAAAAAAAAAGTTTTTTTTTTAAATTGAGCATTAATGAATCAATCAGGGATGCCTCACAGCTCCGGGGTTGGAGGTTAAATTCCTGCTTCTGCTCTGTGTGCGCCAGGCCAAATTGTCCGTAGTGTCTGTGCGTGTACGACTGTGCCCTGCGATGGATTAGAACCCCGTCCAGCCTTGTGCCCCGAGTCCCCTGAGATATAGGCTCCAGGCTCCCTGTGACCCTGTGTAGGATAAACGGTTGAGAAAAGGGATGGATGGATGATTTTCTGGACTGTACACATGGTCATGTCTTTTCCCTACAGGCTCATTCTTTCAAACGCTAGCTAACTGGTTTTAAAAAGAAGTGCTTTAGCTAGCTACATTAGTTACCTTGCATTAAGTAGGGATGCTGCGAAGGAGTTCTGTACAGCTGTAATGCTTACTTCAAGTCCGGTCGGACGTGAACGCACACGAAAGCCACCACGACTTCGTAATTACGGCTCGGGAACTTTCCGACGGGGGGGGGCGTCAAGAACAAAAATGGCTGCCAATCACATTGTTTATATTGTAGTCAGACGCTGTAGTATCTCCTTTTGATTTTTACACTTGTAAAATGTAATATGTAATAATGTGTATTTGGATGTGTAAATGTGTAAAACAGAGCAACAACTCGCACTAGGCTTACATCACATGGTGTTGGATGCTGGTATTGGAGCATTTTCGGCAGTATAATAATGAGTAAATGAGCACGGGAGACGAGCAGTACTTTGTTTCGAAATAAGTGCCCAATTACAGCATGATCAGAGTGAGAAATGTCTTTGCGCCGAGCCGACCGCACAACGAGGCTGCGCAGGGACTTCCTCAGTGTCGCAGCGTTTCCACAGCAACTCCATGGCGACTGAGAGGAGGCGTGAGGTCAGAGATGTACTGTAAAAGCTCTCTCTTCACACGCACCTTGGATGGAAGACAACAAGCTGGCCTGTCACGCGCACACACACCTCGTTAAATTATGTTGATGCGCGTTGTCCGAAATGACATTTTCTTCTCTTGTTTACTCGTACGCTCTGCTCTTAAGTCTGTCCCTCTCGTTTTTTCTGTACGTGCGTGTGTGTGTGTTTTGTTTTTTGCTCCGTCTCTCTCAGCGGAGAGGGAAATCCCTCAGGACTGCCTGATGAAACGGAGCTTTAGTTAGATGTGCAGGCTTTGCTGTCAGCGGTGCTGAGCCGCTCTATAGATTTACCTCTCGCCACTTCTCTCCTCCTGTATCTCTTTCATTTGCACCGGCTCTCGCTGCTCGTCCCAAAGCGCAGGCAAAAGAGTAGGTCTGACAAACATAAAGCTTATGTTAAACATTTCCATCGTGAGAGCAGTGGTCCTTACCTAGCAACTGCAGTAATGGTGCAAAAGGAGAATCAGTGGAATACAAACAACCCACGTCTGTCCCTGCCGACTACCGTCAAGGATAAACTCAATTAATTAATTACGGTTAAGGGCCTTGGCACACCAAGCAGGTGTCGATGAACTAGAAAACTAGCTCCAAACAAGACTGACTGATGGTTTTTGTTTGTGTGTGTGTCTACTCAAGAACTCTACAAAGGCTACAGCTGACAGCCACCGTGCTGTACTGGGTGACAGGAAATAACTTTCCATACCAGAAGATGGGGGTATACAGGGGTTTTATGGTAGCCGCCAGGTATGTAGATTTACCGCGCCAGCTAA
The DNA here is from genome assembly GCF_001660625.3 of Ictalurus punctatus. Classification (NCBI taxonomy): domain Eukaryota; kingdom Metazoa; phylum Chordata; class Actinopteri; order Siluriformes; family Ictaluridae; genus Ictalurus; species Ictalurus punctatus. Next base: position 5,128,330 of record NC_030418.2, on the reverse strand, counting down.
GTTCAAACCGGTCAATCATTCCAGATGTACTTAGATGTATTTAGCGGAGTACTCAGTCAGGGGAGCGTGCCAGGTCCGGAATCGGAACATTTTCTACCATGGGAAAGTAAACGCCGTGTTCCAGATTGCCTACAAATCATATATTATGCATTAGAGTGGCTTACTTCATGATATTTCTCCACTGTACCTTATCAAGTGCAGTAATGCATGGTTTGGAGCGAACCCAAACAAACTAGCCTAGCTTACCATTTCAACAACACCGACGATCTGGTGAAACGCTCAGCTCGGCCATTTTGTTGAAAAGTTAGAGCGGTCCACAGCGAACGCACGACTTCTTCTCGATTTGCTCACTTCCGTTTCTCTTCTGCGCCAATTTACAGCCGATCAGCGAACGATCTCTCGCCGTCCGCCGGTTCAACACTCTCAATCGACACCTATGACCGACTGCAAAAAGCCAGCTGCCTAATATTCTTTATCGGAGCATGGCGAATTGGACCTATCGTTTAAAAGATCAACTGCCTCCAGTCGACTGTAGTAGGAGCACACGTTGTGTAGGGTGCATGGACAGCACAATCAAGGCATAAGCCTTCGCAGCACCGTGCTCAGGTGGCCTGGAGTCTACGCCTGTTCTTCTGGAGTAAGTGCTTGTTGGAGAAAGCAGGCTAGTCAGCGTGAAGAACTAAAAGCAGAGCTTTTAACTGACCCGGGGTTAGCTGACCCAGTCACATGACCTCTACTGAATCCGTATAGACGGTGAGAACGCCGCAGCTCGGTTCTCTCCGTTTCAAGGTCGAGCGCTTGGCTAAATGCAAGCTGAATACAATGCAGTACAACCTTCACTTTCCCACAGTGAAGCATGAAGGTCAGTCCAGGTGGACTGAGGCTATAAATGATCAATCCTTCATTTTAACAGAAACACAATTGAATGAAAAATCCACCCTGAACGGCATGCATGATTTCTTTCGTGATGAAATTCTACGTCGGACATTTTGGATTGTTTTCCTACATTACCCACAATGCCATTTGACTACGTCCTGATGTTGGCGCCAAGGAGAGCGATGCAGCAGCGCTTTAGTCCTTTTGTCTATCCGGCACTCTCACCTCTTCATCTGTACATTCTGCTCAAACAGATTCAACGTTCATGCGAACACCAACACACACAGAGCACTGACTAACTGGAGCTCATCACAACTGCCCTGCAGAGCCGCTTTGTGTTCTAGAACTTCAAGTCCAACGTTTGCTGCCTCCGTTTCTTCCCTTTTTATCTTTTACCCGTGCCAGCGACGTCCTCGTGTGATGTCGCCGTGATTCACAACCTTTAACTTCTAATTAGTCGCTAATAACGACAATGCGGTATCACCCAACCAACGAGCACCAGCATGATTAAGGGCATCAGAAACATTTGAATATAAACATATTTATTGTGTTTCAGGGTGGAGTTTTCTTGTACCCACTGTAGTGATGGGCGAGATCTTATCGAGTGCGATATACCGCGAGAAATTCTCCCCAAAATAAGTATTAGTCTCCGCGCGATAACGATAAAGCCTGGTCGATGACTTATTTTTGTGTGCGACGGCGTGCGAGACATTCGCGGCTCGTGTGCGGAGCGAAAACAAGTACGGCGGAAGGCGGACGTGAATCTGAGGAGGAGGAGTTTAGCGCTAAATGAGGAGCTACCTCTACAATCTGGAACTGGTTTCGTTACAGAAATTGACTGGAATATAGAAAGTTTGCCAAAAAAAAAAAAAAGGTGGAAACACTTCCGATTTGTTCCACCATCTCAAACACACACCCAAACCCGAGTATGGAGAAAGTCTGAAGATGCGCGAGAGGACGGAGAAAATCGTCGGCGCGTTTGCTTATCGAATTCCTTATCACGAGCAAAGTAAACGATGGACGCAGTGGTGTTTTGCTGCCGTTCCAAACTACCGAGAAGGAAGGAAGGATTCGGGCGAAGGATCCGTAAACCGGACGCAAGATATAACATGCCTTCAAGGAAGTATTTCTCCGGGACGGCCCTGCCAGCGACGTACGACGAGCGCCGTGGTAGGTTACAAACAACGCTGTGTACGGTGGAGTTCTACACCTCGATTACAGGACACGTGGAGTAGCTGAGCGGCGGAGCCGTACGTTAGCAACACGGTCCGCTACATAACGACTGACTGGAGTTTGAACAGCTGTTGCGTCCAGACAAGTTCTCTTTCCACATGACCACACGGGTGAAAACACTGCGAGTGTCTTGCAGCAGTTTCTCCAAGAATGGGATTTAGACAGGGGGAGAAACATGCAGCTGTCGCTTGGAGCCGAAAACAATGGTGAATGCTACTATATTTATATCGTCATCGCAATAAATTCCAGAAAATATCGTGATACAGTTTTAAGTCGGTATCGCCCAGCCCTAATCCCCTGTATTGTGTTTCTGACTGTACTGGCTCATACGTCCATTCTGAATAACATCAACGATGACACAAAGCTGAACTATCGCCCTTATAGCTCACAGAAGGAGCCAGGCGGCATACTTCCTGTTCCGCTGACGTTCTGACAGATCAGTGTGGTGCAAACGTTTCTCATCAAGTAGCCTCCTTCCCCCACAAGACCCACCCAGAAAAACAACAAAACATTGCTTACTAACCCTGCAGCCGCCCAGGCGCTGCAAAGCCCCATGTGAGCCCCTGTCACCGCACGCCCCGCCCTGAAGCAACCTCTCACACACACTCTCCGTTTTTGTTTTTTCTTCGGATTACTGCAGTGACGCTGCCTCTTTAGTCGACAGCTAAGAGCAGTTTGGCAGTCAAGAGGGTGAACAGAGGGAATGAAGACTGCAGCAGACCCGCATGTGCTGACTGAAATCTGATCCTCATAGTAATTACACAAATGGAGCCGTGGTGAGGAATGAGGAAGGAGGCGTGTGTTCGCAGATACAGAGCTGAGCCACGACCCAGAGCACCAAGTGAATCGTCACGAGCTCATTCAAGCGACCAGTACAGAACTGCATAGGAAGAGATGCAGTCTTGAGGAAAAAATAAGTACACCCCATGAAAACTGTTGGTTTTTTTGACATATTTGCACAAGCAAACATTTTATCATCTTCGAAACAGTGCCTATTAAGAAAAGTTGATGCACTCGGTCAAATGACATAAAATTGACATTTTGTAGTGCTTTTCATAATTTAAATGAACAAAAACACAGAGCACATGGGGAAAAGTAAGTACACCCCTACAGTTTTCACACCTTCAATTCCATAGAATTAGAATCAGGTGTTCAGGGTGCCATTGCTTAGGATTCGAACCTGTCTTATTTATACTCCTGTCATATCTAGTGTCTGGTGTTCCCTTTGCTATTGCGGTGTGTGCTGTCATCATGCCAAGATCTAAAGAGTTCTGTAAGGCCTTCAGAGAAAAAAAAAAGTTTGTGGATGTCTGAGTCTTTCAAGGGATTTAAAAAGATCTCCAGATTATTTGAAATACATCATTCCACTGTAAGGAAAATCATCAACACATGGTGCAAATTCAAACGACTGCCGATTTGTCCAGGACTGGCTATCGCAGCAAATTCAGCCCAAGAGCAGAACGACTGATGCAAAATGAAATCTCCAAGAACCCCAAAATTTCATCACAGCATCTGCTAGTAAGTCTTGCAATTGTTGGTGCGTGTACAAGCAGAAGCCACACGAGTCTACTGAACGCCAAGATCAACAGATTAAACAGGTGGAATCAGGTGTGGCTCCTGCTTAGTTGGAATGAAAACCTGCACCCACACCGGTCCTTTCCGGATAAGATTGGACATCCCTGGTTTAGACGTACATTTGGATCCGCACCAAAACAATCGGGCTGAGAACACCTGGCAAACGAACTCTGGTGCGGTTCGCTCGTGGTGAGAAAGCAATCCGATCCAACGGGCCAACAAACTGATCTGTATAGCAATGCATGATGAAATTAGATGAATTATAACAAATACAGTTAAAAAAAAAAAAAAAAAAAAGCCACAGTAAGCTTGCAGACCTGCCGTCTATCCATCTTGATAAATGACCGCTATGGGAACCCCGGAACGTAAGCATGCGCACTCTGACCAATGAGAGGACAGTTTACTCATATGTGACTTGCATAAACACAATTTTGGTACGCTCTGAACTTCAAAATGCAACGTCGTAACAATTCAAGTCCCTGTTTCGAAACAAATCACAGATCTACAGGTCTGAAAATGCCCTAAACAAAATCGGCAGGTATTTTCCTCCGTAGTCACGCCAGGGGCTAACGGTTCAGATAGACAGGGTAGAGGTCCTGCACCGCTATCTACTGTGTCTCCATTTAGCCCTGGGGAGTCAGGAGGAGAGAAGTCCTCTGCCTCATCTGCAAACTGTTTTGTCACGATCCATCTTTATTGTGAGCGTTCTGAAGGCTCTTCCTCCCCTGCCTTTCCCTGCCACGCCTACTCCCCCTCCCGTCTTCGCACAGCCAGCCACGCCCACTCCCCCTCCCGTCTTCGCACAGCCAGCCACGCCCATTTAAGCTGCATTTCTCAGAAACATTTGAGAGGTAGACTTGAGCTGAAAGAGGGGAGGTTTCATCCTGGTCACCACGATTAACCGTTATACGGTATTCCCGCCATTTGGAATCAAATTGGCTCCCTGGGAGGGTTTTTAATGGCGATTAATGGCAATCCCACCATCAGTCTCGGCAACACAACATTAAACTAATTTGTTCTGTTCGAGGATTAATTGCGATGCGATACCGAATTAAATCCATGAGTGAGCACTGATCCTTTTCAGCATCAGTGTTGTTTGACTATGTTTTATGTCATACCATAAAAATATCAAACTACAACAGCGCTACTGGCGACCAGCTTCACTACGCTGGTCACCATAAATCTACATTCCAAAGTATTGCAAATATCGACCGAGTCGATGTGAACACTGAGCCGCACTGAAGAAAGAAACAAAAAAACTCATAATTCCAAAGCCTTAATGCCTAGCTGCTGTTCTCCGTGTTTGTCCCGGTAACACGATCATCTTATTCGGCTAACCGTGTGGTGAAACCGCGGAGTCCGGCGAGTGAGGTGTCGGACACCTCGGGTAAACGCCATGATTTTTTCCCCCCTTTTGAATGTTTTTGTATGAAGACATACATTTTCAATTGTTTGACTTTTACACAAATTGTCAATAAGATTACAAACTATGCTTTGTTTTGTTTTGTTTTTTTTACTGTAAGACATGCCTCTTTAAGGACGCTTTAGGTTATGCCTACTTAAGACCACAGGATGCCTCAGCAAAAGCACACAGCTGTGTTTTCTAGAACAATCTCGTCGACGCTAAAATGTAAAAGTTTATTGTTCACGTGTGTGGCTTGCGCGGATGTGAGTGAAGGAAATGAATACATGAACGTCTGGTGGTAAACGAGTTTACGGTCCCTGGGAGTACCAGTGAACCATCACCAGGCACAGGCATACTCAAAAGATTGATTGATTGATTGATTTTTAATCCTGAGACTTGGGTATTCCTTCAGTTTTAATAAACCAGCCCTGGTTCAGTCGAACCGGAGCTTCTAGAACTTTCTCCATCACACTCCCTCTCTCTTTCCTTATCTCTTAATATCTGTTCCTAAGCCTCAAACAGATTCACAGAGCAGACTTGTATCACACACACACACACACACAAATCCAACCCTCAGGGCAGATTTTAGCCGAGCTGTGAAGCTGGGTTGGCCTTTCTTGGCGTGGAACGCGAGGTGAGCGACGGATCGCGCTAATCAAGTCTCGCCGATAGAGCCAATTAGCATTGCGCTACACAGGTGTCGTGTGTAGATGGGTCCAGATAACAGCGAGCGCTAATCTCAGCTTGATCCAGAACACTCCGCTTCAATCAGAGTCGTGTGTTTGATCGAGCCATCCATTATCACAGCAACGGGAAAATGGTAAGACCCGCACTCCATGAACAACACGAGTTTTAAAACACAAAAGCAGCTTGGCCTCACATATTCTGAGATTATTATTATTATTATTATTATTATTATTACTCCATCCATCCATTTTTCATACCGCTTGTCCTACACAGGGTCGCGGTGGAGCCTGGAGCCTATCCCAGGGAAATCAGTGCACAAGGCGGGGGACACCCTGGACGGCGTGCCAACCCATCGCAGGGTACAATCGCACACACACTCACACACTACGGACAATCTGGAAACGCCAATCACACGACAGCGCATTTGAACTTGGAGAGGAAACCCTCGAAGCACGGGAAGAACATGCGAACTCCGCAGCACTCCGGACTCGAACCCCCGACCGCGAATCGCCTTGATGCACTCTGAACTTCACTCAGCTGCTATTTCTACCGCCACTGTAATATACACTATAACCGAGTCTACCCATTTTTGCTTGTATACGTATACGGCGAATAAAATGATTCCGATTCTGATTAAATCCGCTCAAATCAAACAGGCTGAAAACTCAAGAACAACTATAATAACTTGTATATAATAATCCTGGATTGTGATTTCCTGTAACAAACCCCCGTCTGCTATGCTTCATGGAGCACACGTCTCCCATAAACCATGGCAACATCTCCCTGACGATCGTGACGCGGAATGGCCTAGTTACAATAACAAAGCATCGCAACGGTGAGCCGAATTACGTAAGAAAATTACTCAGCAGACGCACGCGGGTGTTCCGTTTAACATCTATTACGCGTGTAATATGTACAGAAAACATTGTTAAGCAGAGCTAGGCGTTGTGGCGACGGTCCGCCGACTCCGTCGCCTCAGAACCGTCTAGCCCTTTAATATCCGAATTGGTCAAACGGAGAGAGAAAGAGAACGTGCGGCAGGTAACACATCTGATTTGTTACACCGATTTCCTTTCCTTAACCCGTAAAAAAAGAATCCTTTTTCCCCCCATCATTTCCAGAAGCTCTCCACGACTGGCAGATGATGTGCGAGTAATTATATTGATTTCCTGCTGGGATGCAGGCATTAAGTGTGTGAGAGTATCCTCTCTTCCTGATTCTCTACTCTGTAGCTTCCTAGTGGGAGTGAGTGTCTGGCTAAGCGGGGCAAATGGAACGAGACAAGCTGGCTGCGTCCTTGGGACTTTCAGGTCACCCGCACTCACACACAGTAATGGCAAACCCAAGGGGGACGCTGCACCACATACGTGTGTGATATTTGCAGGTGGCAAGGCTAATGTAGGTGATCAGGTTCACACAAAACTCAAGCGATGTTAAGCAGGTATCCATAGAGCCAGCTCGTATACACGCCAGCTCTCTCTCGTACGGTCGTTCTGGCAACTAAATCCAACGCAAAAAACACAGGTCAAGACCCTGACTGGAGACGTGTTACGGTCGGGTAACGTACTAAAGATCAAGAGCATTGTGCGCTACAAGAAGTGTTCATGCTAAAGTGTGTGTATTAAAATGAGGTGTACGTAGTACGCATGGAATTTCAAGTGGGACATCCCTGCGTACATCACGAAGACACTCTGGAATTCAATTTGTGCCAGAAGTACTGAACGTAACTCGTAAGAAATGAACGTAAATATAGAATGAGAGAAGAAAAGCACTCTTCAAAAAAACTGCGTTGTTTATTAACAGTTTTCTAAGCTTCGTTTTCACTAGTCGTGGTTTATGGATGCGCTGCCTCGGTTTTCGTTTACGCGTTCGACGTTTTCGTTTACGTGCCGCACGTTTACTCTTGCCGTTCTAGCAAAAAAAAATTGTGTGGGCGGGGCTTAACAGCAATTTACACTCATTGGCTAATGAGATTTGGATCGACGGCTCGAGTGTCCAGCTGAGGAGCACGAGCATGGTGTTGATTATGACGCTCCGTGCCGTCCCCGAGAACTCATCTCGAAAAAGAGAGTGGTATGAGACTACCCAAACCTCAAAGATTTCATTACGAACTAATACACTGACTAAGTCAGTAAGTCATTTCCACTACAAAGTACAAACGCTAGAACTATACAGAGAACCGCATCGAGAACACGCCACAACATTCATGACACCGAAGTCTCTACTTCCTGGTCAGGGAGCTGACGATCCTAATCTCACTAGCCAGTAAGAGTAAATCGTTGTTAAGCCCCGCCCACACGAGAGATTCGTGCCAGAATAGAGAACGTAAATAAAAGGAAGCTTAGAAAACTGTTAAAAGAATGCTGTTTAGTGGAAGACCGTGTTACATCTTTGCCACTGACTTCACTGCTTTCGGACTGCAACGGACTGTTGGTTCTGATTTAAACCGATAGTTTACGGAGACTTTTGGAGGAATAAATGGCCATTTTCTTGATGGTCGGCAATCATCATCTTCGGTGGAAGAAGAAAAAGAAAAAAAAAAAAAAAAAAAAAAAAAAAAGAGAGAGAGAATGAATCTGGGAATAAAACTAAAAGCAATGGTTAGAAACAAACTAAAAAGTGTGGCAGGAGCACACTCCAGATGGGACGCATGGCACATTCACACACTCGTTCACACCTAGCATGGCCATTCCAGATACCAGTATGTTCCTGGGACATGGGAGGAAAGTGGAGAACCCAGAGACTTTGACATTCCACAGTGACCCGAGCTCAGAATCGAACCAGGATCAGGATCCACAGCGGTCATGTACAGGTACAGTTTAGTGTCGTGCATATACTGTGACTATCCGCTGCACTTTTAACCCCCAGCGCCCTATAAACACAATAGGAAATGGTGTTGAGTGTTTTATTCGAGTTGCCATGCTCCGGTCTCCTTAATTCCCAAACACAAAGACTAAATGATACCTAGAAACGTCAAGGCATTAGCTGTAAGTCCTACACGCGCCTCAGGACGGCTCGTTATTATGCGGACGCACGTAGAACACAATGCTGTTTGGTGTTAAACCTGTTGTAGTGGCAGTGAGGCTTGTCTAGCTAATACATAAGCAATATGGTAGGGGAGCACGCTTGTGAGATTACACACCAATGAAAAGAATAATGTGTATGTGTGTAAAAATCTCTCATCTTGAATATCTTGAACACCACAGAAGCCCTTTATTGAACGGAAGCCAAAATACGCCAGGAAGCGGTTAAGTGTGAAAGTCGGTCAAAGTCAAAATCCCAGGAAGATTCCACTGTGATTCTCGGTCTGTACTACGAGAGATGGAAGAGAGTATTTATCTTCCAATGCCTCATTGTTACAGATTCCCCGTACAGGTGGTTAAAATGATGACGCTGTTTAAATTTCATTACGCCACCGCTCTATTGCATTCTCAGATCTGACGGTGTTGATTACTTTTCTAGAGCAGCAGCTCTGACGGTAGTCCCGGCTGTCATTCGTTCACGTTAACACGCTCGTTTTCAAACACGCTGTCCTTTCTAAGAAACGCGTCGGAAACGCGTCGCACCACCCAGGTGTGGAGGATTTTCTTTAAAAAAAATAATAATAAAAATTAAAAAAAGGGAGCACACCCCCATCGTGGTTTATTCCTTATATGAAGCGGAGATTGTCTAGTTCCATATACACAAGGACAAGCCTGAAACGATCGATCGGCGCAGTGTCACAGACACCGGTGTACACAAAACGCTGGACACGGGGGCAAACAGACCCGCTTACAAGCACGCAGTCATGCAAACACTCTCACCCACATACTCAATCAGCAAGCCACAATTCACAGTCAGCTATCATCTGGAACTCATTCGGCGCAGAGACGGGCAAGGTAACCTTCACGTCAGAGCTGAAATTAGCAAGCCTATTTAGATCTTCAGTCGCTAAGGGAAGACTGGTTGTTTTCTCATCCAGCGCCGTGTCTAAACCGAGCAGGCTGGCCGCGTTAGCATCGTCAGACGAGAGAGGTGACCAAGGAGGACGCTTGAAAAGACCCGTCAACGCTTTGCAGTGGCTGGTCTCCGTTAACAGCGACGAGCTGCAGCGAGAGGCAGAGAGCCCAGAGTGATGAGCTTTCACTTAGCTCAGATACGCTGGAGGTGATCATCATGACCCTCACCTGCTCTGTCCTCCTACAACGGCCAGCTCGGCCCTCCAAAGTGTTACGCATCACGCAGTAAAATCTAAACTTTAAATATTTCCTCTCAAGAAACAAAAAAAGTGTGTAAAATTAAAATGGTGGTCTTAAATGATTTTTCATCTTCCTGCGTCAGGGTCGTGGTGGATATACCTGGAACACTGGGTGTGAGGTAGGAATACACCCTGGACTGATTTGGCTCACACACACACACACACACACACACACACACACACACACACACACACACACACACACACACATTTACAAGCAGGGCCAGTTAAGCGTAGCCTAAGTGTCTGATTACTCTATACTGAATGGACTACCATCTTTGTGAAAGAATGTAAAATCGGAACTCACCAACCCTGTTCCTTGAGATCTACCTTCCTACAGGTTTCATCTCCAACCGAAATCTTAAGGCAACGACGAGATGGTCAGGTGGACACGATTATACTGGGAGCTGAAGGTAGATCTCCAGAAACCAGGTTGGTGACCACTGATGTAAAGGACGAGTAGAAACATGGAGCTCTTTTGGACAGAAACTGAGACAGGAACAATTCTTTCTTCCATGATTGTTCCATTCACTTACATACATATGTCCAAAAGTTTGTGGACACCTGACCATCACATAAATCTGTGCTTGTTGAACATCCCATTCCAGATGTAGTCCCCATATGTACTTATAATGACCTCCACTCTTTTTGGAAGGCTTTCCACTGGATTTTGTAGCTTGGCTGTGGGAATTTGATGTCAAGACTCTATGCAGGACGCTCGCGTTCTTCCACTCCAACCTCGGCAAGCCATGTCTTCACGGAGCTTGCTTTGTGCACAATGGCACGGTCATGCTGGAACAGATTTGCGCCTCTTGGTTCTAGTATAGGGAAATTGTAACGTTACAGCGTACTAAGACATTCTAGACAATTGTGTGCTTCGAACAACGTGGCAACAGTTTGGGGTAGAACTACACACGGATGTGATGGTCACATGTCCACATACTTTTGGCCATGGAGTGTATGTGCATGTGAAAATGTCTTTATGAAGCGCGAGAGTAGGGTTTAAAAAAAAAAAAAAAAAAGTCAGTGCTCATTAAACGCATACTGGAAGCTGAATGAGAACCCTTTTTTTTTTTTTTTAAACTTGTTCACTGAAAGCACATCCCTGGTTACTTAATGTGACTTCGTAGCTGCTTTAATCACTTCTCCAGTCTTCAATATAATCTCCAGACAGACATCATCCAAAACCAATCAACCAAAAACAGAATTCTATCGCAGAGTAACTTTTGATGAATGGCTAATTAATAAATTCCTTAAAGGAGGATTTCAGCATGGAAATTCCCTGTCCAATGAAGTCAAGGTCCCAGACCTCAAAATTGGAACGCCAAAAGCTTCAGCCAGCTTTAATATCTCAGCAAATCTTATTAGCAATCTAATTAAAGGTCATGGACAAATAATCTTTTTATTAACGTCATTAATATTCATGAAGCTCGTAAATCCTGCTCAACTCATGAGAATGAGGGAGTACAGTAAGTGTTATTTTGAACACTTTCCTCGCTTCAGTTCCTCATGTAGTACTGAGGCAACGATCCAGACCGTACACGTCCTCCGTCGCCTAAACGTGAAGAAAAGTCGGGTTTCGGGAGGAAGCAGCTGTTAGCGTAGTTCTTATTATTTCTCGAACAGGAGAACAGAAATTTATCATGCACCGACCTTGTAAAAAATACTCCACTCATACATCAGAATCACATCTCATCGTACTGTTCAATTCTCAACTCTGATTGGTCAGAAGGTGTCAATTCAATCACAGGTTTACTGTATATCCGTGTGCTTGTTCTAATACAATACTGTTTCCATAGTAACAGCTCATTCACATGGACTTGTATAGAAGAACTGCACAAAGTCTAGGCCTGATAGTGAACAGATTTTGTCCAACAAAGACATTAGGAATAGAACACTTCAGGCTGTGCTGTTATTGGAAAATGATCGACTTTTTAACTTGTATATATTTGAACTTTATTTGACGTTCTATGTACGGTTTGTTTGAGTCTAATGACTTTTAAGTGTTTAATGATTTTTTTTTTTTTAAATCCACTAGCTCACCTAGGATCATGCTTGAAATACCAGGACGGAAACGCATGTGATTAAGCTAGCAAATTTATGACGTATAAATGTCAAAAAGTTATCGGTCCTGCCTGCTGTCGATAAACGCCAGTGGTGATGTTTTAGAACGCGAGTACGTAGTCACGTCGCCGGAAATTGAGTCATCGGCATCCCAGTGTGTAGTGAGCCGGGATCCTTACCAGTAATCGAACTTGTGTACACGATATACTGATTCGCCACCTAGCGAGCTGATTGAGCTCGGGAGCACCCTAAATTTACTTAGGGTCCTGGGGTAAATTTCTTAATTTACAATTTCTTATTTATTTCATTCCCAATCGGCCATGTCGGCGTTTTTCTCCGTCCTCCTCTGAGAAAATTTACAGGCTGAATTACCTACTGTTCAGCAGTCACTTGATCATTTTAGTCCCAGAGACACGTCTCTGATTTTCGATGCAGATCTCGTGTTGAGAAAAAACGAAAACTGCTAGTTAGTCTCGTAAGACACATATCAGTGATCTTCCCCGGGATATTAAACACTCCCCTAACCGCAAAACAACTCATTAATGCTTTAGATGAGCCACTCAACCGTATACATGGTGCGGGTAATAAAACCTTCTCTACACTCGCTAACTGGGAAACCATGGCTTGGACGCCATGTCCTTAATGGAGCGTGATCATATGATCAGGCAAACGTTCGGGTTTGTGGAAGATACAAACCGCTAGAAACTGGTCATTTATTGCTGCCCAGATATGCGTTTTATCACTGATGAGATGTGTAAAAAAAAATAAAAATGACTACAGACATCCCACTGATAAACTAATCCAATCCGAATAAGAATATCCACAAACGCTTAATGGTCGGATAAAATTCATTGCGAACGAGGCACCTGAAAGCCAGTGCGAGATTATGCACCAAGTTGAGTAGGACATTGTTTATTTTCTTTCCTGTTTGCAGAGGTCTGCGCTCCACCGAGAACAGAGTCTGGCTGTTAAGCATACATTTTGTTGGCCGGTGCAGCAACGGAGAACCTCGCCAAACATTACGAAATGTGTTCCGACTTACGCTCCTTATCCTGATCAGTTCTGATAGGCCGATCGATATCAAATGTGGGGTCAGTGATTTTTAAAACGTCACTATCGACATGTATTCAGCCAGCTATACGTTGCCCTGAATGCTTGTAAGCACATTTTACCCTGGGGCACCTCGGTTATTACCGACGCGGTGCTTATAGCTTGTGAAAATAAGGAGCAATTAAATTTTTTTGAGCCTTAAAACCTCCCATAAAAGTGACGTGGGAGGTGTGAGCTGATTAGAGCCTTCGGATTTCAAAGTCCAGCATAATAAAGCTATGTTTAAACAGTGGGTGCAGTCTAATCAGATGGTTACAGGATGATAAAAACAAATCAGGGTAACAGTCACATTTTCACTCAAGCAGTGGAGTACACTCACGGATCAATTTAATTTAATAACGCATGTACGCCTGATCAGTCACGGAATTATCCAATCAGCCAATTATGTGGCAGCGATGCAAATACAGGTCTTCATTAAAGTTCCACACACAACATTCTCTAGAATTTACAAAGAATGGTGGAGAAATATATTAATGGGTTAACGAGAGAGGTCAGAGGAGAACGGCCATACTGGTTCGAGCTGTCTGACAGGCTAAGGTAACTCAAATAGCTACTCTTTACAACCGTGGTGAGCTCGGAACATGAACATCTCGGAATGCAGAGGACGTCAAACACCGAGGCAGAACAGAAGAAGGCCGCGTTGGGTTCCCGTCCCGTCAGCCAAGAATAGGAATCTGGGGCTACAGTGAGCACTGGGTCACCAAACCTGAACTTTTGGTGATCATACAGGGAATCCTAAAAGTTTCCAGACACAGGGGACTACTGTATGTACGCCAGCACCACGTCGGTTGTGTCTACGTCAGTGGATGTTCGTGGACGTCGACTTCTCGGTCGGTCGTTTGTTAATAAGTTTGGTAACAGTGTCGTGTGTGATGTGCTCGCCATGTTTCCTGTTACATCGCAACCTTGCGACAACTTCCCGATCCAACCGCGAGTATGATTACAATACGTTCTTCTTTTGTGAAAATTTAGAAGAAATTTTGCGGAATTTTTTATTTTTTTTTCCAAGTGTTAATTTCGCCTTTGAATGGAGACTTTTGAGACACCCTGTACAGCGGCGGTCACCAACCCTCTTCCTTAAGATCTACCTTCCTGCAGGTGTCATCTCCAACCAAAATCTAACACACCTGTTTTACTTGATCAAGAACTTCTTAAGGAAATGATGGTCAGGTGGGCACGATTATGGGTAGTGCCTAAGTCTTCAGGAAGGTAGATCTCCAGGAACAGGGTTGGTGACCACTGCTGTAGAGTATTTATCCATGTACCTGATTCATTCATCACCACCAATGACAAATGCAGGACTTGAAATGTCAAAAAGCAGACGCACCATGAACGCTACATGAAATCAATGGGTCACTTTTTGTTTTGCAGGTCTATCAACCACTTTAGTGGGACAGGTTGACGTGTCGAGGGGTGTTCTTTCACTGGGCAGAGCTGCTACTTTCTTTCTGTGCTAATCCAGATCACAGCAGCTTCGCAGTCAATCAGAGCAGCAGGGTTAATTAACTTATTCTAATCCTGATTGGATTAATGTGCCGTAAGGTTGTCGGGGGATCACCGTGCCTATGTGGTTCCTTCACACGCGCAAACAGAATAACTACAGGCATGGCATTGTTCTTAATCGATCACGCAGAAAGGTGGAGTGAACCGAATTTAATCAAGACGGCGCGCCGGTATAACGGATAGAACTGTGCTGAGCCCACACCCACATCATGATTTATGGCAGGTAGCTTTATGGCCATTTTTCCCCCCACAAAAATGGGGGCACGTTTATAGGGCAGCCACATAAATACAGAGCCGGAGCAGGTTAAGTATCTCTCTCTGAGGTCTAATACAAGTGTCAAGAGTAGGATCAGAGCCATAAGTACAGCTTATAGATCTGGGGAATTTGTGTGCTCGGTCATATTTCCCATGATGCTCCTGCAGATGAAGACGTGTAAATTGAAGCCCTGACTCTGTACTGACTCTTCTGGATTGGATTAGACCACCTGAGAGCAAAAGTCTCATCCGTGTGAGCTCCACCAAACGTCTCAACCTCTTCTGCCTTGGGTTCTGTGAACAGCCGGGTGAGTACTACACTGACCCAAGAGTCACTGCTACAGACATCAATCATAAAACTCTTCACTGCGCTTTCCTTTCGTGCTGCACAGACAGCGAAAACCCGAGCTCTGCCGTCACTGCACGGTCACGTCATATGCTTCCAGGCTCCTGTACAGCTTTACGTCAGCGCCCCTTACGAGAAACCCCTGCAAAGGCAGACAGGGCCAAAAATACCACGTGCAATAAAAGCTTTGATATATGAAGCTTCAGATGGATTCATGGTCAAACTGGGGTCTGTTCCAAGTAGTGGAGAGAAGAGATACGGTCTCAGCACATGCAGTAAGGATATACGGTAATGATCTGGCAGGAAAAGACAGGCACACTTAAATAAATTGGGCCGGTTAGTCCCTTACGTTTTTGCTAGAAATTTCCGGACGCCGAGCGTGTCGGTGGGTGGATCCGTGCACGTTGCCTGCCTCATGGATGGATGGATGGATGAAGCACAAAGCACAAGCTCAGAAACGGAAATCCGCTCCAAACTGGGAAAACCCGGGAAGGCGTGAAGGGAAACCCGGAACAGAGAGTCAATCGTGTGCCAGTCATATAGGAGAATAAATACACGTCGAGAGGGGAGGAGGGGGCGCAGTGGGTGTGTGAGAGAACGAGAGACGGAGAGAGAGATATGGATTGCTTGAGGGTCATTGAAGAGTTCTGCAGCACCATCTCCACACATTCTCCCTCTCACACACACACACACACACTGCAGAGGCTCAGGAAACACACCGCTCACCTTACCCGATTAACAGGTTTAACAAAATCAGTGCCACGTAATCGTCACTAATACGATAGTGTGTTATAATCTAAATAACCTCAACAGACCAAGAGCAATGACCGCCTGAGTGTTTCTGGGGACCCCACAAGGACCTTATGGGGACGTTCCTGGTCCTCATGAGGAAAACTGTTTTTTTTTTACTAAACAACTTAAAATAGTTTTGTAAAAAAAAAAAAATTAAAAAAAATGCTTTTGTTTACTAAGGTTAAGGTTAAATTGTTGGGGGTATGTATGGAACTATTTCAGTGGAAGGTCCTCACAAAGATAGTTGGACAAACATGTGTGCACAAACGTGTGTGTGTGTGTGTGTGTGTGTGTGTGTGTGTGTCCTTCTTCCATTCAAATAAAGTTGTGCACCGACACTGTTGCATTCAAGGTTATCCCGGAAAAGGACCCTTCATTTCCTCATCATAACGGAGTTTACCCTGATCACCTTAACACGGAAACGTGACCGGAATGTAAAACTGTACAGCACATCTGCGTTAGCTTCCACCTCTGAGCAGTGTGTGTACAGTTACACGCCAAAAACACACCGCGCTCGCGAGCGAATATTGCAGTGTCACAAACCGAATAGTGCTGAATGCTGACTACGAGCCGTCATGGTATCTACTCATAAACAACAATAACAGTGTATGTACACTCGAATAAGTCTTTAGGTCGCTACTTCCTTATCGACAGGACGGTACAGTACCAGAAGAATCCACCCCTCATATGTATTGTATATTTATCCTTTCCTGTCTTATCCCACTCCCTCCCTTTTTTTCCCTTCCTCCCTTCGTTTCGTTTCGTCCACACACTCCTTACCGCTCCTGTGTGCTGGTGTTGCCGATGTGAGGAGACACCGAACGCGGGGAAAGGAGACGCTACGGCGGCGCTGCTCCGGGGCAGCAAGAGTCTGCACACTTTCGCGGCCATGTCTGGAAGAGAAACCTTGGAGCCGGACGGCAACTGCTGCGGGGTGAACTGAGGGAGACCGTCGAGGGAAGGGAAGGGAAGAGAGGGAGGGGGAGAACAGGGCGGGCTAGCTGGGCTGGGCTGACACACACACACACACACACACACACACGTACAGAGAGAGAGAGAGAGAGAGCGGAAGATAATTTTAGTACAGAAATGCGGAACAAACTGCAGCTCTTCTCCTTCGTCTGAAAATACTTCAGTCATTTGCTAGCTTTGAGCCTGACTATGCGTTACCATAACAACAACAAAAAAAAACGTTTTTTTTAGACATTAGTAACCTTTTTTTTTTTTTTTTACGTTTAAACTGAAATATGGAAAGTAAAGATTTGATTGGTCAAGACGGTTACCTGCTGGCCCGGCACGAGCGCGAGCACTTTTTTGTTTTCGTCCAATGAAAAGAAGCCCATCCGGCGCGTGCCTCAGTTCGGCAACTTAAAATAGGCGGTGCTTGCGGACCGCCCTGCCAATCAGAGCACGCGGGACGCTTGTCGACTCTGTAATCAGAGGGAAGTCCTTCAAGCAGTGTTAGTTAGCACTGACGGAAAGAACTCACAGAGCTTTGTTTACTTACATTTTCAGTCATGTAATGATAACACTCGCTTTTAAATATTAATCAGAGCCATTTGTTCATCCATCATGTCCGAGTCTCTACTGAGAAGTCATGTCACAGTCACACTGAGGCACTGTTGTCCTTCTGTCTTGGCAGCAGTTCTGTCCTTTCCATCATATTATTACTTTCCTATTATTAGATTATCCTTAAATCTGCTCTGCATTGGAAAGTAGGTGCTTGATTCGACTGATCAGACAAAGCATTTACTTCACTCTCCTCACACGTGCACACAACAGGCTAATGTAAAAATATCGAGCCCCATGCTTACAGTTTATCAATATGATGATTCATTAGTGTATCTGGACCAGTTAATGAGTCCTTCTGTAGCATGACTAATGACTGAAGTGAAGAATAGGCTACCAGAGGATATATTCTAAACTGTGTTCAAACCAAGTGCTCATTAAAGAAATGGGGAGTTGGGGGGATGTAAAATCTAATTTAAACTACTGCTTGGGTGTCCTCCTTTTTCAGTTTTCACTGGAGCTTTGAGACTTGTATTACTTGTTAAATAAGTTAGCCTCATATTGCCAGAGCAAAACGGAAGAAGAAAAATCTGAATAGCAACATACTTCAGCTAAAGTGCTACATTTGAGTTGAGTGCAGAATATTTTAAATAGGAATTTTCTTTGTACTATATGGTGACCTGGTTTGGGACCAGACCTGGGCGGCTGTGGCTCAGGTGGTAGAGTGGGTTGTCCACTGATCGTAGGGTTGGCGGTTTGATTCCTGGCCCACATGACTCCACATACCGAAGTGTCCATGGCGAGCAAGACGCTGATCCTTGAGTGTGTGTGAGTGTGTGTGAGTGTGTGTGAGACACAGTGTAAAGTGCTTTGGATAAAAGCACTATATAAGTGCAGACCATTTACCATTACCATTTGGTTTGATCCTGAGCTTTGGCTGATCTGTGTGCAGAGTATTGAATGTTCTCCCATGTCTGTGGGTTTCCTCCAGGTTCTCTGGTTTCCTTCAAGCAAACGCTTACTTCCTTCAAGTAAACGCAAAACGCAAGGTTTCCTTCAAGTAAACGCATCCATGGTTTTGCCAAAAGCATGGATGTAGTTGGATTGCCGGCGATAAATTGTACCCAGGTATGAATGAATGTGTATGTTCATGGACCAATGTCCCATCAAGTATGTGTTCCACACTGATAACACCCAGTGTTATCCTTCGTTGGGTACAGATCAGAATATTGCTCCTGGACAATTGTTGATCCTTCCACACCCTTCCAGCTGGGCAATAACAAACTTGTACTGTGGGTAACTCAATCGGCTCTCTCTGCTTGTCTTGCCCATGCTGTCCGGGTCTCATCCTCTCCCAGGTGCAATGTGCTGCAGTGCAGGGGTGATGCAATTTAAATGTAAATCAGGTGGAAGATACAGGGACCATGATGCAGGCCACAGTGGAACTGGTCATCCACAGGGAGAAGGGTGGCGGATTGAGTTTTTACACAATTCCCTGTAGCATGTGAGGCCTAGTGGGCAAAACATGCGATCATTAAGACATATTACATAAACCTTCTGCGTATTATGTAATAGATCCTCCCAAATCATACATATAATGTTTCTTTCATATTCTTGTTTAGAAAAACTATACTCTTGTATATAGTGATTTAGCAGTTTACTGAGTATACCAGTCTTGTAACTAATAAGTTTCTAGCTCAGTGTATCTTTTATCACCATTTCTGTCTCTACAGACGATCAGCCCACTAGAGATAACCTGTGGTGCTTTATCATGCAATCTGATTACACTGTTAATAAAATTGCATCAGAGTTATGCAATTTGTTTTTCTGTTTTCTTCTCTTTTTAAATTTAAGAATCAATAAATAGCAAACATGTGAAAACTGTTGGAATTGCCGAGGGAATCGTTGTATTTTCAGGTAATCAATACACGATTCACAATGAGCAAATGAAATGAGCTGAGAATGGACTGTTTCGTGTGCAGTAGACCAAGGCATGTCTAATAAAGTCTTAAGGTTTTTTTTTTTATTATTACTGTTGCTCTGTAGAACAGCCAAATTAAACCCATTTCACCACAGGAAGACATTAACATGGCCTACCCCTTGCCTAAGAATATTATCTTTAATTTATATCAATGATAAATATAAATCTCATGGTGAAATTGACTTGCTAAATTGAAATTCTATGTTGGTAAACAAATGATATCTTTTTCTTAAAACCTATACTGTATGTAGTTTTCCTCACACAGAGCTATGCTGAATGTGTATGGAGTCAGATAATATACAAATACATATTACTATTGATGACAGGAGCAGGTTTAATGGGTGTACGCTTCACACAAGTGCTCATTGTTTCTAAACAGTCACACTGTTTCTGCCTCACATCTGTTGCTCAGCCCATAAGGCCCCTGCCTAACAACAGAAGGTCCTACATACATGGCTGACACTTTGGCTACATTGCCTCCAAGTTATTGCCATGGGTGATTGTCACACTACATCAAAATACATGGCCAATATTTCCACTGCTGATGTGGAAAATTTGGACAAAGAAGATACAAGAAGGGTGTGAATTAAGGGGGGGAGGGTTTCGGATCCCCCCTAAATAAGGCTCGATGTAAACTATTTTTCACTATCAAAACTCAGTAGTATGTAAAAAATTTCAAGAACGCCCCTGCCCCATCTTGTTTTGACGTCCTTCAGGGACAGCACAGTGTTTCACTGAAGCACGCATCTGCATTACGTGAACTAGTTTATCTGGGCAAACTGAAAAAACCCATGAAATAAAAGTCTACGAGCAGTGAGATTAAGTGATAAGCTAAATCAATGATTCGGAGAAGATCATCACTCACACCGTACACCCCCCCCCCCCCCCCCCCCTTTTCTCTCACACTTTTTTTTACACGGATACACACACAAGCACAGGCCAATGAGACACAACAAACTGAAAAGACGAGCCGTGCATTGTCTCCTGAACTTTCCATGACGCAGTGCGTTTGCACGGCCACACCTTAAAGTCAGGCACCTGGCAGGCGTGGTTGCCCGACAGGGAAAGCGAACGACATACCTCACTTAGCCCACATGAAATATTCATCATACTAAAGCGCAAACAAAGCAAGACTCCATCTATTATACAGAGTAGTTGTAATTATACACTCCTCTGCACCTAGTCCACACCTGGACACCTTCAGTCATGAAACAGGGACACACATTTGTACACGAACTCTTATACATGACAGTTTAGTTTGTCCTGTAAGGAAATATGGGCAGAATATGGTGTGTTACATGGTGTTACATTCATAATAACATGTACAGTACTTTTAGGTGAAACAGATATTTGCCATGTTAAAACACTCATTTCTTTTGATAATTGATCAGCTGTTTGCTGACAGGAACAAAAAACACGAAGGCTTTCAGAATCAATCAAGGGTGTGTACACAGTGTCAGAGTCCAAGCGAGATACAGTAAATGGACACTTAAACCTGCATTACTTGCTTACATCTGCAAACACACCCACACACCCACACATTGCAGGTCGCGTGGTACATGTAACTTGAGGGCTGTTGTAGTTTTCCATCCTTCACCTGTGTGCAAAGACAATGTTCCTATTTTCACTGTAAACTTTACTGCTAATATTAATGTTTACTGCTAATATTTACTGCTGTATTCATTACTATGCAGTGAAAGTTTTCCTAAACAAGCCAGTCCCAGTGTATTCTATACTAGCAAGCCCTTGGGAGGGTGATCCATACCACATTTACACCTACGTGCAGCATGCTAGAGTGATTTGCCGTGAGTGTGACAGGGCAGATAGACAGATCTGGTGTGGTGCATCATTACTTAAGACTGCACAACCCTTTGATGATGGCACAACGTATTTTACTGTCAGGATTTCTTCAGCTCTTGCTCCAGGAGAAATAAAGTTATGCATATTAGGGGTGTAATGCAATGCAAAAATCTGTATCTGTTAGGCATTGCAAATATCCCTATTTGTATCTGTATTCGGATTTAACCCTAAACTGGAAGTTCCATCTATCTATCCGTCCATTTTCCATGCCACTTGGAAACTCAGGCACAAAGACAGGGTGCAGACCCATCCTAGGACACACATTCACATCTTACAATGCGAGTCTTTGGACTGGGGGAGGAAACCATAATACCCGGAGGAAACTCGTGAAGCACGAGGAGAACACACAAACTCCGCACACACAGCTGGAGGTGCCCCAACCCCGGAAGTGCGAGGCAAGCGTGCTAAGGACTAAGCTACAATGCCCCACCCTATTTGCATGGTGTGTGTGATTTCCTCACAGGTTCCTCAACCTCAGCTACATCACTCGAGTTCATAATTGTCTCAAATTGGCCCTAGTGATTTTTTTGTTTGGACCTGCTCATGATATTTTCGAATGAACTTAGCAAAATATAAACAAACTAGTAGACTTTTTTATCGCACAATGGCTCACGTTCATGTTAATGGTCTTTACTTGTCCCATTCATTTAAAAAAATTTTTTTTTTTTTTTGCGCAGAATCCCAATCCCGATCCACACGTCTGGTCTCAACCAGATCCCCTGTGAATATTTCTAGCAAGCTTTCTTTGAAAAAATGAATAGTGCACCTCTTATTATTTAGAATACATTGTCTGTTGCTGCATTTGTATTTGCATTTGTAGCCTGATTTGAATACAAACTTTCTTCTCTCAAAACCAGCCACACCATGTCTGTCCCCTGCCCAATTCTTTCTGGAGTGAAATTGTATCAAATCTAGGCGATATTCAAATCCGATTCAAAACTGGAGTCTCTATAATTTCACTTGTTCAAGTCCACTGCATGTATTACACTCAGAGCTTGGAAGGACAGAAACGCATGCTTCACTGTAGGAGGATCCAGTTTCGCACTTGGTTAATCCGTAAACAAATGTGCTGAAGAGACCCTAATTTTACCCAGAGTGTGTGATAACACCACCCTACAAATTACATCTCAGTGCAGAGCCAGATGCCTATTAAAGAGCTGAAGAAAAGAGAACAGAGACCGGTGGAGATAACGGCTATTTTCTGCTCCCTGGTCTCACTTTTGGTAATCTATGAATATGCACAGATGGCTCTAGTCTGTGCGCTCACAGTGTGCAACGTTGTGATAACAGTTCGGTACATTTATGAAGGTTTTCATTCATCCAGGTCAGCAAATTGTCCATAGTTATAATAAATAAAACAGGACTTGGTATTATCTTGAAGACGGTTATCCAGTCACTGGAGGGATTTCAGTAGTTGGAGCGCTATTACTTTCAACTGAATGGTGAGAAATTAGCCAGCAATTTGATTCACACTAGCGGGTGATTCCCACCAGTGTTGTATTGATTTTTTCTGGGTCAGAATTAAAGCTAGTGGTTGTTCCCCTTCAAACAGGATTCAGACACCTTCAGAACATTGTAAAAGCACACTCGGGGAAAGGAGCTGTAGTAGCTGGATGGTAGTGAAAGTTTACAGAAGTTTTGTGTCTGCTGATGGACACTTCAATTCAAACTGAAACCACAATGTCATGGTCCAGGAGTTTTTACTGTACAATTTGCACCGATCACCCTGTTCAAACATTTACCCCCCCCCCCCCACGGGTCTTAATGTATGGTGTTGCCTTCTTGAGCATCAGTGAGTGTTTGCGCCTTTTGTAACGGTTGTGTACGAGTCCCTCAGCTGTCCTCAGTGTGGAAAGATCTACAGGATCTCAACATCATAGAGCCCGTGTTGTAAAGGGGTCAAATTTGCAGAAGATGCCGGAAAAGCAAAGAATGTGCAGGACCTGGAGGATTTTTCTGAAGAACAGTTTGCAGTTTAACTGCTCAGGACAAACAAGGGACTCATGAAGAACTATCACAAAACATAAAAACAGTCGTGGAGCATCCAGGTAACGCCACACGCTATTACGAAGTGTAAGCGTATGTAAACGTTTGAACTGGTTAATTTGTGTAAATTTAGTTATTATTATGTTTATGTGGAGGTAAACATCTATTATGTGAAATAGCTTATTCAGGGCAGAACTAAATTAAAAACAAAATGCAAATTTTATGATTTTATGATATTATATTATTAGTATTTTTAATGATTAACATTTTGCAGATTCTGCAATGCATGTGTAAACTTATGACCTCGACTGCATACAGGTACAGTAGAATGAAATTAATTTCTTTCTTGTTAGGAATCTGAGGTCAGAACTCGAGGTCAGTTGTGATACAGCAGCCCTGGAGTAGTTAAAGGCTAGAGGCTTTGCTCAAAGGCCCAAACAAGCATTCAGTTGGGATGCATTTGGGAAGCTCTGACCAAGCCAATACCAGCAGTGAATTATTACAGTAAGACAATACATCACAACACGTACAGGTGTTCCGAGCTTCTATCGCGGTGGCCATAGGGTGTGAATCTGCCACAGTAAAGATGTCACTGAATGATTTTCCATGCCTAATCATTCATTAGGGCTTGTGTTATGACTGTCATAAACTTTTATAGTTATCCCTTCCCAATACATGTATACAGTGTGATGAAATATTGAATCTCCAAGGCCACAGTGCATCATATAAAACAATACAAAGCAATGCATGTGACAATATAGAGCTGCACAGGACAGTTCAGGATGAAAATGTCCACACTAGCTACACAGAATAGAATAAAGGGAATGGCATAGCTGTGCCAAGGTGAGCAGAGTGGCATACATTAGTGGCATACATTATACATTCGCTGATTTTGTGTATATTGAGAAGTATCTGGTGTCCTACAAGGCTGAGCCTTGATCTGATAAAGTAGGCCT
The DNA here is from genome assembly GCF_001660625.3 of Ictalurus punctatus. NCBI lineage: Eukaryota > Metazoa > Chordata > Actinopteri > Siluriformes > Ictaluridae > Ictalurus > Ictalurus punctatus. The sequence goes on along the minus strand of NC_030418.2, from coordinate 5,103,955 downwards.
TCTGTAGTGGATCATGCAGATTTGGCATAATGTTAAAAACACTAAAGTGACAGGATCTTATGGCAACACAGAAAAGTGGAGAGAATGCTTTGCATTTCAGACCTGGTCAATAATTCATGATAATGGAGGTCTAAGATACTGGAAAACAATACTGTGAGTGAGAAGGTGAGAGAGACTTCCTGTCAGTCCTGCTTTGAACAAGACACCTGTGGATTACAGATCACTTCAGGAGGGAGTGTGTGTTTGTGTGTGTGTGTGTGTGTGTGTGTGTGTGTGTGCGCGCGCACAGAAAAATCTCAGTTAATTAGATAATTAAGTAATTAGATATTGCAGTTGTTTTGAATAAATTCATTTATTAGAATCAATTATTGCTACGAGAATCATTTTCAGGAGGTATATACATGCAGCACATGCATCATTAGAATTATACATGGGCCACATTTGTGAATCGAATTTAATTATATTTAATTTACAAGTATATAGGCTAAAACAAATGCTTTCAGGAGGTTTATAGGGCTGGGTAATATAATGATATAATAGTGATATTTTGATCAATTATTTCACAATTCACTTTTCTGAGATATCATAGACTCTTTTTTGACAAACATGTTTAAATTATTATTATGTTTTTACATTTTTGAAATTGACAAGCAGCTGATTTGGTGGTAACATTGTATAATATTTCAAATTGTACAATGTTTACATTTGTATTTACAGAATTTTAATTTATGGTATTGAGTAGAGTAATTTTCAAATATTTTAAATAAAAACAATTAAACGTGTCATCAAATTATTATAATTTTTTTTGCTGGAAGTTTCTTGGCAAATGTGTATCTTATGATGCATATTGTGTATCATGGAAATGTCTTCAAGTATCGTGATATGATATTTCGGTCAGATTGCCCACCCCTATGTACATGAACCACTTTGATTTATAATATTTAATTTCATTAATTTAATTTAAGAATAAATTAAGGCTATGCAAATCGCACCACATTTCATTTAGTGAAATTTAATTGACAAGTATATAGGAGATATATACAGCTTTTGCGCCACATGTGTATATATAATATTGAATTTTAAAATGATTTAATTTAATTTAAAAGTATTTAGACTATATATAGTTTATCAGAGATATATACTTGCAGCATATTTATTTATAATGTTTAATTTTATTCCATTTACAAGTATATAGACTATAAAGTATATATGAGATATATACATGCACCACATTTATTTATAATATTTCATTTTATTTCATTTACAAGTATATAGACTATATATATATATATATATATATATATATATATATATATATATATATACATATATATATATACACACATGCACCACATTTATTTATAATATTTCATTTTATTTCATTTACGAGTATATAGACTATATATAGTATATCAGAGACATATACATGCACCACATTTATTTAGAATATACATTCGAAAGAATTTGATTTAATTTCAGATCATTTCATCACCCAATACTTTGGCCAGTGAGTCCCTGCTGTAGTGACACCCCGACGCGCACGAGCGTACTGAACAGTATGTGAAAGTAGTACGCTGCAGAAGCTGAGCGCGTACTGCGTAGTAGGCTAGTGTGCGGTCTCGTGCGCGGAGGCGGATCTTCGCGTTGATTTTGCGGCTCTTCTGTGGACACACAGTTTCCCGAACGGAAGTAAACACACACACACTGACACTGGAGGAATTAGCCAAGCGAAGTTAAACTCTGTCTTCCATAAAACAGAAGAACCCGGCTTTTTTTTCCCTCTTTTTCTCGGGGCTTCATCGGAGCAAAGTGAGTAAACAGTGCGTAAAGAAGTGTGAGCTACAGTAGCTGAGCTCGGTGGCGGTGGCGGTGTAGCTAGGTCGGCTAGCTAGCAAGCTCACTTTCGTTCAGTACGTGTATGAACATGTTATAAGCTAAATGAAGAGTCTTCTAGCGATAAAAGTGAAGAGTATATCATGTTAGTCGGGGATAATATGCTTTCAAGCAAGTGAAGCCGGTTTGTATTTCAGTGTTAGCCACCTAGCTAGCTGTCAGCTCAGATGAATCTTCCAGGTGGGTGTTTCTTTAGCTAGCTTGCTGTCCTGCTCGTCTGAGCTGATGTGCTGAGGTTGTTATGTTAGAACAGAAAAAGAAAGAAAGAAAAAAAAAAAAACAGTGTAAGGATTACCACAGGAGTCGTTTCTTTATCTAATAATCAAAATTAAAATGTTTTCACTCCACCCGAGTCACTGGACTTACCCTGGACATTTTCCTCTGCTGATCCAGTTCATCAAGGAACAGTTTCCCCATGAATACACAGTAAAAAAATGATAATGAATTCCGAGTATCTGGACTAATAAATGCTTATTAATCTTAAAATGAGGTAGGGATATCCACACAGAGTCTGGACAAAGAGTAGTATTTCTGAAACAAGGTAGAAAATTGCACATCTCTCTGCGGGAGTTTACTGTACTTTCCTTCTAATGATGATGTACAAGCTTATGAAAAATGGAAATATCTGGAAACAGAAAACGTGATCAAGGATGTAGGAATGATTTGTTTTTATGATTCATTTAACAGCTGTTACTAAACGCATACTGTTATAGGAAACTGCGGATTCGTTTCCACCAACACCTCGTCCCGGAGTGTTTTATTCCTCTTGTACGACAGCACGTCGTGGTTTTTTTTTTTTTTTATCCTGTTATGTTTACGTTCGATGCTGTGGGACGTTCTGAAGACATCTTAGTGCCTGTTAGTTAAAAAATAAATGAATAAATAAATCGGACGCAGCTGGTCATGTTGGAGAGAAAAGGGAAAGGGTGAAACATCCTGAAGACTCTCTGACACTGGAGACTCCTTCCCATAAATGTTAAATAAAGGCCTAGTAACAAAAAATGTTACCATCTCAGCTCTGTTAAATAATAGTACCTTTCTAAAAATCTGTGTATTATTCCGTTTATGTTGGGTATAGAGTGTCTACCGTACATGAATGAGCTGTTACTGTCGAACGATAGCATTCGTCCAAGCCTTATAATCCACACCTTCTGACCAATCAGATTTGAGCATTTTGAGTTATTTTTTTCTTCTGGTAAATCTGAGCAAAGAAAGCTGTGAAGAATCGTCTTTATTGTTTAACCTTTCCAAACGTCCCAAAAATACTCTGCTGTCATGGATATCAAACAATTGCAAGCACAACACAGGTTTAAAATGAAACTATATTTGAAAAATATATTTGAAGTATATTCCCATTGATATTTATTTATTTTTTTAGTACAGCTGGGGGACCAGGAACAGGAAATTGTTCAACCATGACGTCTTGTTTCACAGGGGTGTAAATATGAGGTAACATATAGGTCAAATTCCCCTAATCATTCATAACAATGGGTAAGACCAAGGAATATAGCTGTGATGTGCAGCAAAAGGTTGTTGAGCTTCACAAAATGGGCCGTGGCTATAAGAAAATAGCACACGCTTTAAAAATGCACATTTCAACTATCAGGGAAACAATTAAGAAGTTCCAGTCAACTGGAAATGTTATGAATCAACGTGGAACAGGACGTGTGTCTATATCGTCTCAACGCACTGTGAAGAGAATGGTTCGAGAGGCCAAAAAAATCTCCAAGGATCACAGCTGGAGAATTTCAGAAGTTAACCTGACTGCCTCTGCCAGCAAGCTTCAAATGGACCGTGGTTGGATCTTCCAGCGGGACAATGATCCAAAATATACAACAAAATCGACACAAAAATGGTTCACTAACCACAAAATCAAGGTCCTGCCATGACCATCCCAGTCCACTGACTTGAAACCCATAGAAAACCTGTGGGGTGAACTGAAGAGGAGAGTCCACCAGCGTGGACCTTGAAATGGGAAGGATCTGGAGAGATTCTGTATGGAGGAACGCTCTCAGATCCCTTTCCATGTATTGTCCAACCTCATCAGGCGTTATAGTAGAAGACACTGAGCTGTTATCATGGCAAAGGGAGGCATTGACTAAAAGGGTGCCAATAATTTTTGCACACAGATTTATTTTTTGGATAGACTTGTGTTTTCTTCGCAATTGTTTTGTATCCATGAGAGCAGAGTATCTTTGTGAATTTTTTAAACAAAAGATCAAAAGGTTCAACAATAGATACAATTTTTCACAGTCTACTTTGCTCATATTTTACAAGGGTGTCAATATTAGTGGAGTAGAGCAGAACGGCCATGAGTTGTGATGGGTTGGCATACATTTGAGTAGAACAATGTCTAAGATCTGTAAACACGTACCACTCTTTGGGATTGCGGCCAAAGCAGATTGAATAAATTTTTACGCAGCCCCGAGCTTGAGAACCACTGTTGCAAAGAGCTAAAGACCAAATCATAGTATTTATTGAGGAGGAACGAAAGAGTGGTGTAAATGCAGCATGCAGTGCCATGTCCAGTATTCTCATGTTAATCAGCCCGGCCTAGCCCCTCCCCACCCCACCCACTCCCCCCAGTCCCATTGGCATGAGAGTACTCGCAGTCCTACAGATTCCCAGTCCTGATGTACACGTCTAGTGCAAGGGATTGCATTACATGACTTTTAATATGTAATAACAGACTATTCACAAAAAGTGTGTCTAAGGCTTATTTAGTATTTTTTCCTGGCTGAAAAATTGGAGAGAACACCCTGTAAATAACTGCGAATCACACCTGAAACAACTGTAGAAATAGAAGAGAGAAATGTTTGAAATACATCTGTGTTATTCATTCGGTTCTTTTAATCTCTTGTGGAATCATGCGGCTTAGACGGTTTAGACTTGATAATATTGCATTCTTACTGCATGACATTTCATTACATTCCCAGCTCTACTTCAAGCTGGATTAAAGACCTAATGATATGTCCCTTATCAAATAATATCTGACATAAAATATTTATTAAAACATACTGTTTAGGAACGATGGCATGAGCGTTCAAGAGGGAAGAAAAGGCGTACTGTGTCTTAGGTAAAGAATGAACATTTAGCACGGACATGAACTCCAGATTAATCTGCGAGGAAACACCGTGATACATTAGAATAATAGCGTCAGGTTACCATGGTAACATTATTAAACACCATTGTACAGCAGCATATGTTGTGCCATGGTATAATCATTTAAACAGTGTAAAATTCAGTAACTACAACAGACGGGCTGCAACAGCTTAACTGACATTAACATGGTGGAGGCGTGGTGTTGGTACGCGTGAATCAGGCACGGCAGCATTTCAGGGATTTTTGTACAGCCAAATGGCAATAATGTCACTACCAGGCTGGAGAATATTCGACAATTAAGTAAGGATTAAAATGTGAAGGAATGTGCTGTTAAGGTGGTGTTAAGCAACCTGACAATGTTACCACCCTAATTTTCCGGTAAGGTCTGGTAAACGCCAAGTGTTTGTGGTTAGATGAAAGAAAAGGCTTTTCTTTTGGTACGCCTTTTACATAGTTTGTTGACACGAAGGCGGTGTCTAATTTGTAAATTCGGTGATCTTGGTGACCAGAAAATGACACCATCGTATGCAAATCTGTAACCGCCATCCCTCCTTCTCACGAATCACGGGGCTGAAATACACTAGCGTCCTCTTCCAGCTGGATTCTTTACAGCTTCGTTTGTTTTAAACGCCTCGACCGTGGCAGTTGTTGACAGCTGTTTTGCCTCATTTATGAACCGGGTTCGTGCGTCCTGTCATGCAAAACCTGGAAAAGTCATGGAATTTTAAAATAGCAATTTCCAGGCCTGGCGAAGTTTTGGAAAAATAAATGAACCCAAAAAGTTTAGGAAAGGTCATGGAAATTTGCTTCACAAATACCTGTATAATAGAATATAGGTTTAATTGTTAATATTGTTTGGGTGATCAGTCACGTTACGTTATGTTCTCGGCGTGGAGTTACGTCTGGTACAGTTGCATCTTTTACTTTGAGTCAGGGCCATAACCAGAGATTGACTGCTAATCGGTTTTACCGATATTGTTCCCAATATTTAAGCATTCTTTTTTCCATAATCTGATATCGGTTTTGTAATTTCGGATCTACCGATAAATGGCGCCATCTTGCTTCCATTTTGAGAATTGGACGGAGGACACTTTAGTAACAATGCACTTGTTTAAAAAAAATTTTTTGCACTCTTTAGACTATTTAGACCCCTTATACACCCCTTTACTGGTGTATAAATAAAAGTTGTTTTGTTTTGTAAGCAAGGAGGATTAGACTCGACGCCGAAACTCCCGCTTCATTGCTGCAGCGTCCAGTGTAAAATTTGATCAGTGCAGAGATTACAGAGATTACAAACTGCAGTTTTGTCGAGAGACATCTCTACACACAGCACGAAATCGATGTGTTTTCCTGCCCTCTTTTAATTGACAGGATATAATCGGCCCTGATCATCGGATGTTTTTAAACTATCGGCCGACAGCCGCCAGCGGGAAAAATAGCCTTTATCGGCCGATACATCGGTGCACTGTCTACTTTTCATCACATAAAAGAAGCTGTTTCCCCATCATCTCTTTCTCTTTTCCACTCTATTACAGCTCTATTCCATAAAATGACAGTAGATAGTGATCATGAGCTTTAAATGTGCACTATAAATGCGCCATTCAGACTATACTCCCAGTGGCCATACTAGAGCTTTGTGTCATATGGACTGCTATTGTAGTATCGCTGTGTAAACATTCCTCGATACACACTGAAATATATTTCTTAGCATATATTTACTTTTCTCATTGTAAGTCAGTTTGGTTAAGAAGTGAGCGAATGTGAGCAAATGTAAATGTAAAAGCTGTTCTGGAGCTGACTGCATCTCTAGACTCAGCTTTTGCCAAGTTTTTTTTTTTGTTTTGTTTCTCACAGGGGGTCCTCCAGCTGGCGTGTAGTAATTGGTTTCGTTGTCTCTCCAGCCAAACGTGATGAAAATCAGCTTTCATGACTGCCAAGTGTTTGATAATGTAACCATTAGCTTCCTCTTCTCTTTTCCTGTGGTTCCCTCTTCTTGTGAAATCACATCTCTGGAGTAGACCGGCTCTGCTACAGCGGCGTGTAAGATCGGTGCTGAACAGACACGATGCGATCCAGCAGTCGTCGGGTTTCCGCTCTGATCAGAGGATTGACGGAGCCTTTTAATGTTCAGCTCTGAGCTTTCAGCCTCGCGTCAAGCTAGCTTACCTTCTTTTGGAGTGAAGAAATCTGTGCAACACTTTCAAAATCGGTGCAATAGTTGCGATAAACTTCTTTGACAATCGCTGAAGCTTTTTACTTTTTGATAAATGTAGCGCTGTAATATAAATGATTACATTTGACGTATGGTGCATTAAAGGTGCGTTAGGTAAGATTAAGCAAAAAAAAAAAAAAAAAGGACATTCCCCATTAGGTCTCTAACAGTTACATAGGTGGTTAACGTGATTAAAACTTTTTTTTTTTGAGCCCACTCCAGATTCCCATCCATGTTTTAAAAAAAGGTAGTCAACATTCACATTTAAGTTTCTTTCTGTTTTCACTGAAACAAGCAGGTGGACTTATAGAAACTGTTACTCGGATAAACAATTTTACTCAGAATCGCAAAACCAATACGAGGGCCGTGATAGCTTTCTTTCCCCGGATCGAAGCTTGTTTCATTCCCTCACTGTCAAAAAAAAAAAAAAAATATATATATATATATATATATATATGCGCTTATCAATCCCACACTAAATCAATTCTTTCAAACGTACAATTAATGGTGAGAGATATAATGGAAGCTGTTAATAATAAACAAATATGGATAAACAGGATCTACCACATTCGTGAAAAACGAGAAAGGCAGATGAGAAATTTGTCGTCATCGTCGTGAATCCGGTGTAAAGATTTTCTTTGCTTTCTTGAAGGCGGCACACGGATCCAGGAACAAGCACGCTTCTGCCGAGTAAAACCCATCCAAGGATGTTTCAACAGTGCCAAACAACAAAAATGAACACTTCCAGAAATGGAATCGTGATGTTTATTTATTAAGCAGTTCAGGCTTTTATCTTCACAAAGTTTATTAGCTTTTTGTTTAGTGCATTGGGTTTAAAAGCGATGTTTATTACAGCAGAGTTGATTATAACGCTTCAACTGGCTTTCAATCCTTAAAGCCTCCCATTTCAAACAAAAACCAAGACGTAAAAGAGACACACAAACACACACAAAAAAAACAAACACGCATCGATGACGTAAATTGCAAAGCTAGCGCTATCTGTTGCTCCCAGGAGTTGTATACGGTTCTACTGTAAATTGCTGCACAATACGGCGCTGTTAAATTGAACAAGAGTTGACCGTACGCATGGTACAAGCTCCTGCACTCCTGCATGTAGACTTTGTGAAAGAAAAAAGAGAGGAGAACCTGCCAAAACCTGTCGTCCCCCAAGGATATCCCCATAATCCTTCATAGTCACGCGCCGCAGCTCGCTCCAATTAACGCCAGGTCCCTTCCGTCGGTCCCTCCTGCTGAGTCAGGCGCTGGGATCGGAGTATCGACAGGTGGCTGTTGCGGACCCCTCCTTTAATTACTGTTCCACGTCCCCTTGAGAAAACGTTGACTTCAGTGACTCGGCAAATGAAATTTAGAGATTAGTGTAAAGTAATAGTGAAGTAACACAGAGCATCTGTTTGTTATTCTCATGTTTAGAAAAGATTATTGAGAATACTGCTTGTAATCAATGAGTAACATGATTAGGGATTGAGGTGTTTTCTTCGGGAATAAAATCAATTGAAAGTGGGGCATTTGTGAATTAGTGTTTTGTTTTTTTTTTCTTTTCCGGTTGCTGGTTATTAATTAGTTTTGTAAGAACGGAGGCTAAGAGACGTGCGATGCAGTGCAAACACTCGCGGCTTCTTCACCTCATACACATCATACACAGCCTGAATACCACTATAAGCTTATCCTTGCTGTAAAGTGACCTTTTCTCTAAATACTTTGGAAAGATGACCCGAAAAAAGGTAAAGACGGTATTGTCCTGTGTGTAAAACTTGTGTAATGAATGAGCGTTTATTACCACACCGTTACAGTTTACTATTTAATAAAGGTCATTACAGTGTCAGTGGCAATAAAAAATAAATGCACTCCGGCTCCATTCAAGGTTTCTTCCTCGTGTCTTCTCAGGGAGTTTTCCCTTGCCTCTCTCTCGCCGATGGCTTGCTAATTATGGATCTAAATCTCCGTCCAGAGTTCTATAAACAGTATCTTCTGGATTTCGCAATCGCAGAAATGAACAGCAAATCAAGGAAACGCCACAATATTTGGAGGAGCTTGCAATTTATTAAACTTACCGCAGATTTTTCGCAGCTAATCATGACGCACGTTCAGCCAGGGCTCTGTACGATTCACGTGCGCCGAAGATGATTACAGCTAAAAGGTCTCGTTTACCAACGAACGTCACTGCGAAAGACAATTGTGCGATTGCGATTTCTCCAATTCAAATGAAAGCCGCTCAAAGTCAAGCATTTTTGGCCTCAACAATCAGAAGAAAAAAAATCTGCGAAATCCTGTAGGGATCGGACATCTGTTGTAAAATGCGGTACACAAATGAAATTTGTGTGGAAGTAAGCGCATGCCATTTTGTCACGTGCTGATGATGTGATGGTGTACCAGTCACTCCAGGATTTTGCGATCGCAGAAACGAGCGCAAAATCTAGCAAACGCCTCATTATCTGGAGGAGCTTAAATTTATCTTGCGAATTACAGCAGATTTTCCACAGATTTGGGCCAAGAGGCGTCATGTGACGTCGTCACAACGCGTATTCAGCGGAAGCCCTCTTCGATTCGTGTGCGTCGAACATGAATACAGCTAAAAGGTCTCGTTTACCAACAAACATCACCGCGAAAGACCGTGCGTAACAATTTTGCGATTTCACCAATTCAAGTAGTTCTCCACAGGAAAATCAAGCGTTGCTGCCCGCAGTAATGAAACTAAAACTCGCTACAAACTGTATGAAGCTGCTTTATAGTGATGTCTATTGAAAGGTGCATTTGGGCTGCATGAAGCAGAATTCAGCTCATGAAATCTGACTTAATTAAGCAGTATGTAAGACATGGTAGGCAACTTTTCTAAACGTATATTTATATAACAGTCTTGATTATAATAGTTTACTGCTGCTGCAACGTGTCATCCTTTTTGAAAAAGCATCTTGGAAGTCATAAGCAGAGGCTGGGATGTACTTAAAAGCTGTAAAATTTGGCTGTAGCTGCAGTTGGTATGCTAATCTGGGCATTTCTCCCACTGCCTCTGTCTCTGTTTGACAGCATGTACCGCGTGCGGGCGTTGACAGCAGTCTCAGTCGGGATGGTGCAGTGTTCACGCCGCATGCACAGTGGCAGCGCGCGCTCTCCTCAGCACCGCAGACTGCTGCTGGCCGCTCTCGCAGGAGTGACGGGCATCTCCGCGACTGCAGGACTCCTCTGGACAAAGTAAATACACGATATCATTTCTCATCTCCTTTATTTCCACTACCACTACCTCACACACACAGCGTTCTTGATGTAGTAAATAAACAGACAAATGTTTACATACAAATATATAAATATTTTTCCTAACCTTTTGGAACAAGTTTTCTTCTTCCTATAATATAAATATATATATATTTGCCCGTGTTATCACATAATATAGACACTGTCAGTTTTCCACAGTTTTCGACAGATGTGCGTACAGGAACATATTGCCAGCGAGCTAAGGGGTCATCAGTTTGTTGATGTTATGTAGAAACAGTTTGGTAGAGGGAAATAGTCTATAGAGTAGCACCGCTCCAGAAGGGAGGCACTCAACTGAGAAGTAACAGCTGCTCGTGCTACAGCTATTTGTAATTGTAATTAAGTTTATAGTATTAGTGTCTTACACTTCAGTGCTGCTGTTTTTAATAACAGTAATATTTCCTTAGATTTATTTAGCGCTTTTCTAGACATTCAAAGCGCTTTACGTTGTATGCGGGTAAATCCAAGGTATTGAGGTTCATTTCATCCCAGGATTGGGAATTGCATTCAGCTATTCATTATGAGCTAGGACTGAATCATGAAACTAGTATGTAAGCCATGCCATGTCGGCTACAGCTAGTGTTAACTGAACAGCCAGTGTGTGCATCGTTATTTCAAGAGCGTTTCTGTCATCAAGATTTGTGTCCTGATTGGCAGGGCGTATGCCGAGGCAGCCTCGTCGGTCAAGCTCGAGGAGGAGCTGCGTGAAGAGGACGCACAGAAAGACACGGACGCAGAGTCCGACAGCGTGGTGGAGTCCGGCAGCAGCAACGAGGAAGATGAGGAGGGCGAGAGCTCGGAGGGCAAGAAGAAGAAACAGAGAGTTGGCTTCCGTGACCGTAAGGTAATTAATGATGTGACCGGTATGTGACCCCTTCACCTGCTCCGCTTTGACCAATAATGACAGGAGGCAAGGAAAATCTACATTCGTCACACTAAAGTAGCCAAACCCTGCTGCTTAAATGTAATTGCTAAATAAAAGCATAAAGGCTAATGTAAAAGCAGCAAGGCTTGTTGCAGTTACGCAGCAGTCAATGTAAGGTCACTGCTAAACATGATTTAAACTTAGTGGCTTGGAGAAAAGATATATATATATATATATATATATATATATATATATATATATATATATATATATATATATATATTTGGTTACTTGATTAAAGTACTGTCGAATAAAGTCGGGGGCACACTGTGCGATTTTTAATAGTCGTTTGCGACCGTAGCTTGTCAGACTGTACGAACGTGATCGCCGCTGTACGCCTCGTCACACTGTAGGATCTCTGTTCTCATTAATGTCAGACTGTACGACAGTCAAGACGCGAAAAACGGACACACGTTAAGAAGACTCGTACGGAGTAGAAGAAGCCACACTACAGGACTGTGCCTCGAATCTTCTGACACTGACGGAATTGAATCCGAGGATCAATTTGATCGCGACATCCATCAGTCGGGTGTCGGGGAACACGTCAAACTAGCGATCAAAGACTTCAGATTTTGTCTCAGACGACCAAATCGTGGCCAAAATCGTACCGTGTGGACTAGAATAGCGAAGAAATGTATCAAAATGATTTATTAAAACATTCAGTAAACGTTCTGTGCAAGAATAGATTTTAACGTCCGATTAGCTACAATGAAAATTGAGTTGCACATCGTTGTAAAAATGCCAGCAAGACACATGCGTGTCAGATTTGGTGGCTTAAACAGTAAGGAGATGGTTTGGGATAGTACTGGGTGATGCGGCCAATTGTAGTACGCTACAGTGTAATGGGATGTTTCCCTACTTTCACAAGAACTATATTAAATCTGTCCGGTTTCGGTGAGCTCGGCCTGTTCTTAGCTGATATGAGTGGAACCTGATGTTGTGGTGTGCCGTTCGGGCTCATCCGCCTGAAGTTTCGACATTCTGAGATGCTTTTCTGCTCACCACAGATGTAAAGAGTTATTGTTTTTGGGTTGTTGTATATTTTTTTTTCTCCCACCATTCTGACTAAACTCTAGAGACGGTTCCAGTAGATCAGCACTTTTTCTGAAATACTTAAACCAGCTCGTCCAGTATCACGGTCACTGAGAAGTCACTGACATCACAATTGTTTTCCCTTTCTAATGTTTGCCGTGAACATTA